>NW_027555736.1:254281559-254339139 GCF_003287225.1 Phascolarctos cinereus
CTTATTCCCCAGAATTCTCATCACCTGGCCCACCCATCCCACAAAGTAAGGAATATCCCTTAGGGGTACAAATGGGACCTGTTGATAAAAGATACTGAGCATGGATGCCCCCATGGATCAGTATGATTACATGCCAATATTACAGGTCAAAGAGAAACTTTCAAAAGATCACTAAGAGTGTTACAGCTAGAAGAGGGCAGTAACATTGTGTGTCAACTAGAAAGAGAAGGTTAAATAAGAAATACCTACTAGGAGAGTGGCAGGAGGAATTTATTCATTGGTGCAAGTAGGGAGTGTTCCCTCAGAAGAGTTGATACAGCTGGCAGAGGTAAAGTTCTGAGGACACATCACTGTAGGCATCATTACAGGTGGTGCAAGTCAAGAGACCAGCAGAGACATTTACAATCCCTCCCCTGGAAAGGGTCTTTACCTATATAGTGGCCATAGAACTTGTCTCCCAAGCAAGGGAATAATTCCCTGTTGAGAAACAGGATGTTGAGATAGAAAAATTTTCCTGTAAAGGAGTGGCCAGTAGAAAAGGGGTAGCAAAGACCTCTGAGGTGGTTACATTGGGGAGGGGAGCTCTTGTAAAGAACTGTCTTCAACAAAAGAGGTTCCTAACTTTAACCTCACAACTGAATAGATACACAAGCTTGTTTATCCTTCTCTAATTATACTTCAGAAATTGAATCTTTCACATATGATAAATTCAAACACTAATTTTATACTTAGGCCATGGGATGACTACAAATTCAGATCAAAACAGCCCGATGTCACATACTTATATTGTGCTGATCTCTTTTACTGACCACTTGCTCTGATCAGAGAAATCTACCAGAAAAGGAAAAGGTAGGGACATGTGACACTGAAACATGACAGGATAGAATATCCGTAGCTCTGTTTGAATTCAGATAACAGTCACAGTTCTCCAATCATGCAGTATTAATTCCACATCATAGCCAGCCTCAGGAATAGTCAGGTGAGAAACATTACTTCTCAAAAGAACAGAATGGGGAAACTGAGCCAGGAGGGTCCCATCCTAAATTGAGGGTTAGATTGTCCTCACAGTTTTTACCCAGATGCAGACATCTACCTGTTCTGAGTAGCTTTTGGCATGTCTGATACTTATTTAACACACACAACTATATCCGAATTCAAACTCAAAAAAAAATCAGTTATAGTCCCAATAGCTTTTTACCCCAAACAGCAAGTTTCACTAATCACAGCTTAAAGCCAGATACAGTTAATTTTTCTCCCACGGAGTTGCTATAAGCAATAAAGATTTATCAGGACTCACATACATAAGAGATTTCACTTAACATCTTTCTCTCTCAAATTTCAACTTGTCCTGGTGTAAAAGCCAATCATTAGAAATCGTTTCTATCTACTCTACATAAACTTGCAACTTCTCAGCAAGCCAAGTTTGTTGTTTAGGAACTCCAAACGAGTTCTTTTCTCAGAGTAGATGACCTTGCTCACACAGATTATTTTTTTTCCAGGGACCTTGGCAGGTTTAGAAAATAAGGGGAATTGCCATGTACCCCAGGGAGGGGCTGATCCCAGAGCCCCTGCCTGCCAAACCCCTTACCCCAAAGAGGACTGTTTTGAATAGGCAGAACTGATCTGGATAAGGTTTTTACCCAATCCCCACCTTTTCCCACAGTAATCAATTAACTATTCTAGGTTTTAACATTAAAACAGTAAACACAAAATTTGGAAATTTTATGCTTTCTTCAATCAATACTTAAAAAGGAAATGTTACAAAACAGGATCATATAGAATGCCCCAACAGCCAGATTCATTCCTTTCTTCCCTTTCCCTTGAAAGCACAATTAATTTAAAATTCCAGATTAAAGGGGATTGCCCTCCAGCAATACCACTAATACAATTGAAAACAGACTGAATAAAAATCTCTCTTTCTTACTAGACCCCTTCATGAGACTCAACAGCCTCCTGGGGCCACACAGCTAACAAATTTCTTAATACCAAATAACAATGGGTGCTCTCAAAAGTATACAAATACCCATTTCTAAATTCAATACACTTGGCCCCTGTGAAGAGACATTATCCACAAATTCAAATATTTCTTTAATATTTCAGCCCCCCATTCATGTCTACACTTTCTCGCAAACGTTTTACAAACAGTTTAGAGTCACCTATTATAAGCACATCAGTTTAAAAATGTGCTGGACCAGTATCATGACTACTTCTTTTGTCTTTCTCACAATAACCAATCTCTTTACCATAGTCAGTATCAAGATTACATCTAATAGAACCCACCCACGGATCTAGTCTGAAAGGTGGGTGGACATAATTCCTTCCCTCTCTCTCTAACCCTATATATTGGCTTTTACATTAGTGCATTTTCTCATCCTTCTACTTTAAACAGACCACTTCCTCACACCTTCTCAACTTACCTAAACCATCTAAAGCTATTCAGCTTTCTTTTTGCAAATCTGAAGGGAGATAATTGAATAGGGTTCTCCCCTGTCCCTTCCCAAACTGATCCTGCTCTGGTACAGAAAAATTTCTCTCTTTCATAGGAGGTAAAAAAGATTAAGTGCTACTTCTCTCTCTGATCTGAAGGGAAAAGGTCTCCCTTCTCACTCTTTGTCTCAACACTCAAATTTGTCCAGACTTAGAATGCAGAGAGAAAGAGAGAAATTATTACATTATTTTTCAAAGGTTTCAAAACCTTCTTTCAAACACTCTCTATTCACACCGTGCAAATAAATTACACCTTCCTTAAGCTTTCTACACATACTCCTCTCCCCTACAATTTAAACCTTCCTGACTTTCTAATGGACTGTGATTAAAATCCCCTTTAAAACTGCACATATCTTACTACTTTCTAACACGGACCTGATACTTCAAAAGGATATGCTTCCTTAAAATGGCTTAACATACAACCAAAGGGGTTTCGGATGTGCTAGCCTAAGCCCCCATTATTGCAGAACACAGACATAGACAAACAATAAAAGCCTGAATACAAACACATCCTCCCAATGGAAGTATGAGGAACTGCCCTGGAGAAAACTGTCTGCAATCCAGGCTGACGTCTGCCTTTCAGTATGAAGCAGAGGTGGCTTCAGGCAGATGATTGCGAAACAGAATCTCTTAAAAACACTATCTCTACACATAAATTAAAAGACCAACACAACTAAGACAGAAACCAGGAACCAGAAACCAGGGACCAGATATGGGTGTGGTCCCGACGTCTCGGGGTGCCAGGGAGATGGAGGCCCTAAGCCCTGCTGCCGCTTGCGGCATCCGTTCTCCACTAGAAAACAGAAAACTGAATACTCAGTACCTCGGGAGGGTTACCGGGTTCAGAATCCACGGGGCTGAAATAAGGTACAGTAGGAGTCAGGGAGGGAGGCTTTTCCCAGTCCTGAGTTCTGGGGCCCTGGAACGTCTCAGAGGCTGGCTCCCCTAAAAGTCAGAATGGAGCAATCCCCGCTTCCCTAGGCCGAAGTCCTCCCCAGGTGGGTCTATGCAGCGAAACAGTGCACCGCGAATCTCGCTGGGGCCTCCAAAATGTTGTAGCAAAAAATAAGCAAGTGAGACCCAGACACAATTTGAAATGGGGATTTATTAACGGGTGGCTGCAAGGGGTAAACACCAAGATTGAGCAGCCCCGATTGGGGTAAAGGTACGGTTTACAAGAGTTTCTGCATGGGGTACAAGATAATTTGCTTCAGGGTTTGCATAAGCAGTGATACAGAAGCCAAGGCAAGCAGGAATGGTACAGGTCAAAGATCACACAAACGAGACCAGGTGGCCTGATCTCTGGTATAAACTATGGTTATGTAAAGCAATTATGTTACAAGATTCCTGCGCATTTGCTTTGGAGGTATGTGCTGTAGTGAGCTATGCAAGAGGGCATTCCGACATTGTTTAGATTTAATAGGAGAGAGGTCTGGGGCAAGATGAAGCAACAATTCCTGTTTGTCAAGCCTTAAGGGCCCTAGTGGCCTAGTGCCTGAAATGGCAAAATAATGTCCTGCATTACAATACATACATATCCCATGTGTATTCTTACACATATCACAGGATCATGACACTGTAATTGGAGGGAATCTGAAGCTTCTTTTCAATCAGACCTCTCATAATATCAAAATTATATTCCTCTTACTTGATAAATGATCCTCTTGACTTCACTGGATATATCTGTGTGTATTTCCCAGTCGCATGTGAAAATAATTTTTTAACATTTGTTTTTAAAACTTTGGGTTCCAAATTTTCTCCCTTTCTCCCTCCCCACCAACCCTCATTGAGAAGGCAAGCAACTGAATACAGGTTTTACTTGTGTAGTTAATGGAAAACACTTCCACAGTGGTCATGCTGTAGAAAACTAACTATATTTCCCTTAATCCTTAAAGGGTTTGGCCCAGGCAAAGTGACCTGAGGAATTTGAATCAATGCTGACGGGGTGTCATCTGTTTGCTCCAGGCAGAATAGTATAGGGAAACATCTTAAGATTTTATGTAGTAACTATAAGTCACAATAACTAATATCTTTACCATAGTCAATATTTATGTAAGGTTAGATTTAATAAGGCCTTCCTGCAGGTTTATCCTGAAAGGCAGACAGGCATAATTCCTTCTAACCCTCTATAACTTTATCTGTTGGTTTTCAAATCAACCTAAAAATGTTCATTTTCTATCCTTTTTACTTAAAATAAAATCAAACTTCCCATCCCCCCTTCAACATGATTAAACCATGACAAGCTGGCACAAAGTCACCCAGAACAACTATTCAAGGATGGGGGAGCTTAGAGAATATGTGCTTGCTGTGGACAACCCCACCCCTCTCTGTTCCCAAAGTGTTTATTTTTCCCCTACCTTCCATAATCTTTCTAATCTTTGCTAATCTTTCAAACTTATTACTCACACTACCTCCAATGCCCTTTAAATTCCAAATTTTTATATATATATACATATATATGTATGTATATATATATACATATTTATAAATATATATACACATATACATACATATATATATTTACACCACTTTTTGTCCTTGTTCTCTTCACCCTGTTAGAACCTGGAGGAACTTAATGCCTAACAATTTACAATTAAACAGAGTTGTATTTCTTCCACACCCTTCACAAACAGCTTTATAATGTTAAAGGTTAAAAGACAGAAAAACCCTTATTTTTGCAGTTCTAAACACATTACCAAGACATCACAGCTTATCAGTCTAAAAGCTGCTTATCAATTGTTACTGTCTTCCACTAAGTTTTGGGAGAATCTCTCCCTGCTTTTGATTTAATTACTCATTTTCTAACTTTATTCTGGTATCCCAACTTGGCCAGTGTTGGGACCCCTCAAAAGAGTCTTAATCTCCCAGTGAAAGCCTAAGGTGAGAGTTCTTTCCCAATGTTATTTCTCTAATTGCAAACCTTAGAAGTTCCTTAGAAGTTCTTCTGGGTGCACTTTAAATCTTTAACCAAAATCATGAAACATTTTACAAACACACACAGAGACAGAAACAGCTTCGCAAGACAAAGTACACATGAATCTATTATTACTACATTTTTTTTCCTTTTTTAGGATTAGTTTGTTTTTAAGACCCTTTAACCAATTCAGAATATAATACAATTTACTGGTCAAAAGTCAGAGTTATCACATGCCAATTTACTCTGATTTGACCAGCCAATTACAAAAGATTACCTTCAGAGAAGACCTTCACATGTGTCCTTAGTCTCCAGAGATAGCTTAGAGAGAAAAATGGACTACAATCTCAAGACTGGAAGTCCAATAGATAAGTAACAGGAGTATGTGGGACAAGACTCATGCCCTCTTCAAGGCTGAGACTTCAGGAGAAAAGTCCTGTGGGTGCCCAGACCGAATTCTGTTGAGAGGAAGAGTCAAAATTCAAATCCCAGTTCAACATCTGAGTAAACTGCACCATTTGTTGTGAAACCACACAAACAAACCCCAATTTGAAATAGAATTAGCTTTAATAAAGAGACGAGTTAAGATATATTTTTGCTTTTGCTTTGTCAGAGATCAGAAATTGCTAGCCCTGCTTTTTAAATTTAGCTGAAGCATAATATATTCTACTCCAGTCTTTTATTGTCTCCAAATGAATTTGTAGGGTGCAGCTTTATATGCCCTTTGAAGAACAGTGCTTCTCAAGGGATGCCAATCAACTCTGGGAGGTGGGCCATATTAAAATGAAGGTCTTTCAGTATGTGACACAGATCACTTAATCCCAGTCAAAGAGACATCAATTTCCATATCACCTGTCTTGACAATGGGAAAAAAATCAATATTCTCCCAGACCTGTCTAGGCAACATAATGAACAGAAACAGACCCATTTAGATTAACTCTTAATGTCCTTCTGAAAAAGGACTGAACCTTGAAAGAAAGGGGCATGGAGACCTCTGAATTTCCAAGATAGTGATTACTCAGAAAAATCATTTTTTCACAGCTGAAATAAAGGTAAAATAGAAGCAGTGGTAAAAAGATTTTTAAGGTAATAGTTTGCTAGAATTTTTCCAGTCTTTTGCTCAATTAATACAATCTCTTATCTTTGAAATGTAAATCACGCAAGCATATCTTATTTTAAAAGTATTTTTCTTCCAATTGAATGTGAAAGCAATTTTTAACTTTTTTGTTTTAAGTTTTGAGTTCCATTTCTGCTTCTGAGAGCCAAAATGACTGAGTAAGAAGTAAGTGGCTCTCATCTTTCCTCAGTGACCTGTGAAAGCCTAGAAAATATTGACCCAGGAAAAACCCTGAGCCACAAAAAGAGAGGGCACAGCAGTCTTGTACCCCAGGAAGCTTGACTGATTAATTGGAAAGGCCCCTCTTGCTCTGGGGGAGGTGGAACCATACAGGTCTGGAGGCTTCCCAGCAAGCTAGTGGCAAGCCCAGCTCACCATACCAGGGGGAGATCCTGAGACCAAGGTTGGTGGAGCAGGCAAGTACCAACATCAGGATACCCCGAGAGCCTCAATACAGTCAGGGGAACAGTAGACACCAGCTTGGAAAACCATCATGGGCGATGGAGTTCTCCAGCAGAAAAATCAGCCAGCTACTCAACACAACTTTGGGAAGCACAACTGCAGAAGGCAAAGCTCCGGGCTGACAGACATCTATCAGTATCAAAACAATCCAATGCAGGGCCTGGGCCAACAAGAGCCAAATGTTCAAGTGGAAGGCTTCGGTGATCAGGGAAAGAAGCTTGGCTAAGTCCTTCCTTCACTGCAGCAGGAGAAATCAACATTTTTTTTTTTTAAAGTCAGGAAATAGGCACACATCCTGAACCAGGAAATAGGCAGAAATGGAAAATGAGCATAGATTCTTATTTTGGGGAAAGAGAAGATCAAGGCACAAATTCAGAAGAGGACAACATTGTCAGTATACCCACATCTGAAACCTGAAAGGGGAATATGAACTGATCTCAAGCCCAAAACACCTTCCTGGAAGAGTTCAAGAAGAATTTTAAAAGTCAAGTATGAGACATGGAAGAAAAATTGGGAAAAGAATTCAGAGGTATGCAAGAGAGACTTAATAGCTTGGAAAAAGGACAAAAATTAACTGAAGAAAACAAATTCTTAATGTTTTTTAATACTAGTGTTTTTTTCCTCTCTCTATCTTTTAAATCAAATTAACCAATGATTTATCTATTTTATTGTTTTTTTTCCTAAAATCAACTCCCTGTTTCATTTATTAATTCAATGATTTTTTTTTTACCCTCAACTTTATTAATCTCACCTTTAGTTTTTAGGATTTCCAATTTAGTATTTAATTGGGGATTTTTAGTTCATTCTTCATACAGCTTTTTTTTTTGAAATTGCACAGCCAATTCATTAGTCTGCTCTTTCTGTATTTTAGTGATGTAAGCAATTACAGATATAAAATTTCCCCTGATCACTGACTTTGCTGTATCACACAGATTTTAAATTTAAACACACCTATTCTTAAAAAAAATCTCAGTATTTTAACATAATATGAAGAGAAGGAGGAGCAGAAGGAGAACAACAATTGTATGACTAAACCACAGTGAGTCTTTTGTTCATCTCACTTCACCATAGACAAAAAGAGAAGAAAGATCTGTGGGCCTTGGGGACTGCATTTGGCCCTGAGCACCACTTGTACAGCCCTCTAGTCCACAGAAATAGGCTATGCAGCAGGCAACCTAAGGTCTCAGATACATATTGGGACAACTCAAAGGAGACGGGTGGCAACTGGTAAATTTGTCACCCACTTACTGGTTCCAGCTCACAAATTCTAGCCAAACTAAGCAGTGGAAGTGGCCTCTCTTAACTACTCCACATTTACCATTCTTCATCTTTCTCTTCCTCTGAAGGTCCTGGGCTGTGTACCAAGGAGGAGCAGGTTCACAAGTGATCGCAACTGTCTGGCTATGAAGTTTGTGGGGAAAAAACTGGGATAGAAATCCATAGCAAAAGGTGATGATTTCCTACCTGACTGAATGCTGCTGAGTCTACCAGAAGTCTTTTGTTGTTCAGACCCCAGGTCAGGTCAAGAACTTACAGAGAGCTCAGAAAAGAGTGTAGGGCAGCAATCACCCTTTACCCTGCATCAGCCTATTTGGGCGGCACTGAAAGCTTGCAATCTTAGCAGTTCCCAAGTCTCTAATAAGACAACACTTAATTTCCCCAAATAACAAAAAGACCAGCCAGATCATATCAAGTGCAAAATCATAAAGTAAGCTTGAAGAAACAGCAAACAAAAAAAGAGTCTCACAACAAAAAGTCATGTTCAAGAGGTGTTCAGGACAGAAATCCAGAAGAAGAAAGTGATTCCAATTCATCATTTGAGGCAAAGCCTCAAAGATTCAAAGAGAAACATAGCTCAGGGCAAAAATTCAACAGGACTTCTTGGAATAAAGTATGAGTTTTTAAAAAATAGTTTAACATTGTTTTCATCAATGACAGGAGAGTGCTAAAAGAAAACGTGGAAAAGAGATGAAAAGTATGCATAAAGAATTAGAAAGAGAATCAACAGTTTGGAGAAAGAGATAGAAAACCTGGCATAATCATTAAATACCTTTAAAATTAGAATGGGACACATAGAAGCCAATGGCTCCATGAGACAACAATAAATCTTAGAGTCAAAATTTTGAAAATTCAACAATTTTCAAAAAAATCTGACCTGGAAAACAGATTGAGGAGACAAAATTTAAGAATTATCATACTACTTGAATTTTTGACAAAAACAGGAACCTAGATCTCATTTCAAGAAAATTGCTCAGAATGAGAGGGCAAAATAGAAATATAAAAAAATGCATTGGTCATCCCTTGAAAGAAAACTTTGGCAATCATATAGAGAGAAAAACAGAAGAGAGTGAGACCTGAGTTAGATAACCTGATTGAGAAGGTCAGAAAACCAATTACAGGGGTCACTAGGTGGAGCAGTGGACAGAATGCTGGCCTTGGAGTCAGAAGGCCTGAGTTCAAATCCAGCCTCAGACAATTGACACTTACTAGTTGTGTGACCTTGGGCATGTCACTTACCCCTGATTGCCTAAGCAAAAAAAAAAAAACAAATTACAAAGGACTAAGAAATGCTTAAAGGAAGGTATCAGGTATATACACTTTTCCTTGGAGTTATTGAAAGGGAAATGATATAGAAAGACAGATAACTTGAAGATAATATAGGGTCAGTGAAGCTTTATTAGGTTTTAGAGGCCAACATATATCTGGTAGGAACAGAAATTTAACTGTATACCATAATCTGCTTTGACAGGACAATGCAAATGTAAGGCCTCTACCAGGGGAAGAAAAATCAGAGAGACAAAGTGACTCAGTTAAGGCTTTACAATATACAAAATTCCACAATACAAAGGCTGGAGAATACTTAGTATTTTTGCCACATTCAATGGTCCCTGATGAGAACTACTTTTTCCCAATGGGTGAAGAATTAATGTAAAGTGGACATAAGGCAGAAAAGTGTCTCAGCCAATGTCACTGTGTGCAGTAGGTGGCAGCAGACTTGGTTGCTCTGGAAGGAAGGTGTCTGCAGTCTGAGGCTCAGCTTATACCTGTTTCCAGAAGATAAACACATTTCTCAGAGGATATGGTGTCACTGTCTCAACAAATGCAAAGAGTCCTTCTAAGAAACAAAATATGGGGAATTTTGGAGGATCCAAGAAATTCGTGGGCTTTATTATGCCCTGCTTATTTTGTGCCTCAATCCAGCTCAAACAGGGATATGAGCTTGAATGTGTTGTTAATTTTAAACAACCAGTTCTCTAGGGGAAAAATGTAAACATAATATACTTTTAAGTTTAATCTACATTATTAATATTTTCTCTCTCCCTTTGTTAAGTATAAAGAATTAAAAAAAAGTTAAGCTCTGATTTTCAGTGTCTGCTAATTTCTGAAATACTAGAGCTCACACTGAAAACTTAACAGTCACCTCTCTCATGCCAGTTGAGTGCACACTGGATATAAGGGACAATGAATGGGATTGGGAGTATATAATCTGCAGGAAATCCAGTTCCAAAAAGAATGAGCAAAAAATATCCCTGTAAGTAAGCAGAGGGGTTTAAGAGTAAACTCAGAAATCCTCCTTCTTCCTCCCTTTGCCACAAAACCCCCAAAAGATTCCGAAGTTAGATTCAATCTCTCCTGAATATCAAGAATTACAAAGGCTTGGGGTGCCTTCTTAATTAGAAATGGCACTGAGATAAGCTGGGAAAATATCAGACACAGAAAACCCTAATGACCATTCCCTTGGAATTGAGAATAGACTGGATTCTCAGTGTCACTAACCTTCCTCAGGGTTTTAGAAACAATCCTGAGAGAAACTTCTCTGCAGCTCAAGAGAGGACTCTCCCACTGGGAGGCAGTTGCTCTTCCTCACACTAAACAGAGAAAGACATGCAAATTGGGCTCCTCCCTCTGAGGAAGAAAATCAGCAAAACCTGTGTCTGCAGCTCTGGGAGAGAGCTTTTCATCTGTGTGGCCTTCCTCTATTAAGGACTGACACTGTAGAGCCTGAACAATGGGTTTGGGACTGACTGGAATTTTCATTCTGACTCTTTTACAAGGTAGTTTTGTCTTGTGACTAAGGAAACATTCTTTGAAGTGATGTATTTGTGTGACTGTTTTCTTAAGTGGCTCTTTATTTGCTGGTATTCATTGTGATGTTCCGCTGGTAGAGTGTGGGGGTGATATGAGACAGCCTGGAGGATCTCTTAGCCTTTCCTGGAAAGCTTCTGAATTCACCTTAGCAGCTATCACATGAACTGGGTCCTCCAGTCTCCAGGAAATGGGCTGGAGTGGGTGGCAGTTATTTGGAATGGTGGAAGAACCACATACTATGCAGACTCTGTGAAAGGCCAATTCACCATCTCCAGGAAAAGAGCAACAGCATGCTGCCTGCAAATGAATTTCCTTAAAGATGAGGACACAGTCATGTATTACTGTGCAAGAGACACAGTGAGAAAAAGAAGTATGAGACCAGACATAAACCTCCTCATTCAGACAGGCCATGTGGAAAATGAGTTAGAGAGGGAGCTCAACAACACCCAGCACAAGGAGACCAGTTACAATAACAGATGAAGAATTACACTGAGAAAGTTTTCAAGGTCTTTGGTTTCTTCTCAATTCACAGTGAACATCTATCCATTTCTCTCTCTCTGTCTATCTATCTTTCTATCTATCTAATTTCCTTTGCTTTCTTGAGAATCTTTCCTATTTCTGTTGCTTGCATGTATAGAGGGAAGATGTATCCTCTTAATGCTTTACATATTTTTGCCTTGTTGACTAATTTCTCTATAGTTGTCAAACATGAAGCAGATCAGGAAGTATTGAACATTTGCTATGTATCCCATAGCGTTTTCATACAAGTGCATGTGGTAAACATACCTATCTGTATGTACATTTTATATATATATATATATATATATATATATATATATATATATGTATATGGGTTTTTACATTTACATATCGATGTTATGTAGATGATCCTTCCCATGTGTATGTATGCAGATCTATATGTGTGTGTGTGTGTGTATATATATAGATATATATCCCATGTATATTCATACACATATCAGAAGATCATGAAGATTTAATTGGAGGGAATCTGAAGCTTCTTTTCAATCAGACCTCACATAATATCAAAATTATATTCCTGTCTGTTTCTTTAATCATGGATTTTAGGTAGCCCAATAATTCTTAAATTATCTCCCCTCAATCTCTTTTCCAGGTCAGTTGCTTTTCTGATTAACTATTTCACATTTTCTTCTATTTTTTACTCTTTTGATCTTGTTTTATTTTTTCTTCATGTTTCATGGAGTCTCAGGCACTTTTGAGAGTCCCTTGAATAGGAAAGAGGACAAATCAATCAATATTTAAAGATATTAGTTCAGGCTTTTCCCTGTAAGGTCAAATATAAGATGTGATGCTTAAATACTTTGGCCACATGATGAGTAGATGGTATTCATTGGAAAAGATTTTGATCTTGGGAAAGACTGAGAGCAAATGGAATAAGGGATGATACAGAATGAGATGAATAGATATTGTCATGTAAGCAATGAACAACAACTTGGAGAGAGTTTGAAAGAGAGCAGAGAAGGATCTGTGTGCTATGCCTGTGGAACATGAAGAGTTAGACATAACTGAATAGCTGAACAATAGTTAAATCAGTGAGAATTTATGAGATGACCAAATAACATATTCTGGACAAAGAAAAGAAGAGAGCATAGGGTAGACTCCTGTGCAATTCCTGTGATGAGAGGACATGATCTGGATGATGATCCAGCAAAGGAGGGAGGAGAAGAGAACTCAGATAAGTAGGATGAGAACCAAGAGTGTGGTGTCCCATAAACTTAGAAAGAAGAAAGTAACAAGGCGAAAAGAGAGTTTGTGTCAAAGTAACAGAGAGGTCAAAGAGAATGAGGATTGAGTAAAAAGTGACCTCATCACATGAGACCGGAGTAAAGGAGATAGTTGTTGATGGCATATTAGTGATATGAAATGAATTAGAGAGGAGAAGATGAAGTTAGGAGCGAATGGCCTCAGTTTGTATTTATTTTGCTGTTGATTTTCTGGACTAAAGAAAGTAATGCAAAAAATATTAGTAATGCACATTAAATTTAAAACTTTTCTATGTGCATAATTTTTGGGGGGCAGAAGGACGCTTGTTAAACATTTTCTAGCATATGATTTGTTCCAAATATTCTTAATTTTCAAGTTCTACTTTCAGAACCTCAAGGTTTCAACATGAATCTGAGGAAGCTAGGTGCACAGTGGATAGAGTGCTTAGCCTGGAGTCAGGCAGACTCGAATTCAAATCTGGGCTCAGTCACTTAATACCTATTAACAGTCATTCAACTTACTACCCTTGACAAGTCATTTAGCTTTCATTTACCTCAGTTTCCTCATCTGCATAATAGGGATAATAACAGCACCTACATTCCAGGGTTGTTTTCTGGATTAAATGAAATAGTTGTAAATCACTTAGCATAGTGTCTGGTACAGAGTAAGTTTTATATAAATGTTAATTATTATTATTGTTATCTGCATTTTTACTCTGGCATGAAGTATCAGCTCTGAAAACAAACGATTGAAGAGCTATAAAGGTTTTGCTAATGGTGTTAACTCTAAAAATACTAGAGAGCTCACTCAGGTGATCACAACCACAGTTAACTCTCAAAAATAAAATGAAATAAAACCAAAACCAGTAGTCATAAGCAAAAAGCTTTCTGTATTCCAGTGGAGGATGGAAACTAGCCACATGAGCTGAGGTTTCCTCTAGGAGGAGATCCAAGGCAGTGATGCTAAACCTTGATGTATGTAGTTAGAGCTAGACAAAGAATCAAACAATGCAGTTCAGCAACAGTAGTGAGGCAAGGTTGCCTAGTGACAAAAAGTCCATTCATAGCAGGGCTTCATGCCTGGGTTTGTTGGTGCTTGCCTGAACTTAGGAATCATCACTTCTGCCATTCAGTTGCAGCAGACTTCATGCAGAGGGTGAGCACAAAGGACTATTGTTATGCCAATCTCAAGACAGAGCTTTCTTGTTGGTCCTTAGCTCTGGAAAACAGGATGTCTCCTAACAGTGAAAAAAGAGAGGAGTAAAAAAAAAAAGAAGCGTGTTTTTGGCATGGGGATACTGACAGAAGGAGGAAAACCAATAATTCTGGTTCTTTTGATTCTTTTGGAGTGTGCCAGTGAGAGTGACACAGTACATACCATAATGTCTGATTTGTTGGTGTTTTTTTTCATTTCCTTTTATAACACAAGGATATGTTTACTGTGAAGAATTTTCCTATGCTATTTTTCTTTATAAATGTAAAAAAATTTATGATCTTTATTAGAGAATGTATGCGTGCATTTACACCAGTATATATCCTATAGCATAGGATCAGCATTTTTCCAGACTTGTCTAGGCCACATAATGAGCAGGAATACACCCATTTAGATTACATCTTAATGTGCTTTTGAAGGAGGACTGAACTTTGAAAGAAAAGGGGATAGGGAAGCTCTGAGTTTCCAAGATAACGATTACAAAGAGAAATCATTTGTCACATTCCCCCATCTGATTCTCATGACAGGAGTAGCCTTCTCAGTGCATCACTAACTGATATGGTCAACAGTTCATCAAGGGGTTTTGGGGACTTATAACAATATGGGACAGGGGAAAGAGAACAGCATTGACAATTCAAAAGGGTAAGTATCCCTTAGTAAATACAGATACAGAGGCCCCAAGGGAAAAAGTGAAAATAAATTGTGTGCTTAAGGCTTCAGAAGTGTCTTCTCGTACAGCTGTCTGGTGTTCAGGACATCATCTGATGAAGTTTCCTGGTTGTAGTATTGCCAAGTGATCTCCACCAGACTGTCTTCTTAAAACATCTTATGGAGAGAGATCCTCTTTCTTTGTTAAAAGTTTCCTACAAAATCGATCTTAACAGAATTTTAAATGATCTTGCTAATAACCAGGTCAAGTAATGCAAGTTAACTCAACCTTTACGTCTCTAATATTATAAAATCAAAATTGGAATGTTGACCAACTCTCATGTTCAAAAAACTCAAATAAAAACAGGAAAATTGGAACCCAGTTTTTATACTTCACAACTTGAATTTCATCCCACAATCAGGAGGATAAGATTCCATTAAGAAATTAATAACAGAACACTGTTCATAAAAAAAAATGGACTCTTATACATGCATAATACATAGAGTGATCAATTTTAAAACAGTACATATCAGTAAAAAAATTCCAACTTCTGGTCATGTTCAAATAAATAACCCCTAATTAAAGTAGATGCTTCCTTGAAGTCATGTACATGAATACTTGATTTAACCAAAAATTTTAGCTGAAATTTCCATTTATGGCAAAACTTCATAACTCATGGGACATGGTTCATGAAGGAATTTGTTTTGCTTAAATATTCACATATAGATAGATAGATAGATAGATAGATAGATAGATAGATAGATAAATAACAGGGGTTCTTATAAGATAGATTTTCATTAATCGGAAAAAAATATAGAAGAAAAATCGGTCGAATGTAAGCTCTTCTATTCGTCATTTAAAGCCTTTTACAACTACTTTCTAGCACTTCTGTATTTTTACAAAATACTCACTTTATCGTATTGCTGTTCCATACACAAAACACATTATCTCCTATCTCTACATTTGCATTTCTTTCCCCCTGTGACTGGAATGTACTAATCCTAACCTTCATTTCTTGGAATCCCCAGTTTCCTTCAAGACCAAGTTAAAATGTTAGCTTCTATATAAAGCCTTTTTTGATCCCCTTTGATACTCGTGCCCACATTCCTCACACTGCTATTTTGTATATATAGATGTTGTCTACATCATTAAAATGTAAGATGAGATGCTTGAGGGCAGTAATGATTTCACTTTTATCTACATACCTCCCCCACTTAAAAAAGTATCTGGCGTATAAGAGTTTCTTAATAAATGTTTGATGTTTGCCTGATACATGTATTCTCTGTTTTTTTTTTTATCCTGTCACTAGAAAATATGGTTAACTACTTATTATTGTAGATATGTATTATGTCTCAGTAGAGATGACAAGTGCTGGTAAAAAAAAATAGAGAGAAACTGTCTATTACCCATATTTTTCCATTCTCTCAGCTCTGCCTCTAACATTGAGCCCCAAAGTTAAAATTTACAAAGTCTGGAGAGAAGTCACATCTCCTCTCATCCTTCAAATCAGCATCAAAACATCCAGTTTTCACCCCTACTCCCCAATCCTATAGTTACGGAGAGAAATGGTGGGCTGGAAGTGATGGTGGCAGTGGTAATTCTTTCAATGGAAGTATTATGCACTGTGAAGAGCACTGGATTTTTGAGTCTTTTCTGGAAAGGAAGCAGTGATTAGAAAGATTCTATTTGGCTTCATACACAGTACCTGATATCAGACTAATATAATTTCTATTTTTGACAGAATCAATAAACTAGTAAAGAGGGAATGCTGTGGTGTTGCTTTTCTATATATTAACAAAGTATCTCATGATATTTTTGTGAGGAAGCTGGAAAGGTATGAATTAGAGGATAACACTATGGATTCAGAGCTGGTTGGTTGACCTGATTCAAAGAGCAGTTGTCAAGGGTTCAGTGTCAATGTGGCTAGAGATTCTAGTGAAATTCCCAAAGAGTCTTTGTTTTACCCTGTATATTTAGCATATTCATGAATGATTTGATAATACAAAACTGGCAAGAGTAGCTAACATAGTAGATGACCGAGTAAGCATCTAAAACATCCTTAAGTTGATTTTTTTCATCCTAACTTATAGAGCAATATAATTTCCCTTTTATGTAACTGATTTTTGCTCTTCTCCTTCCAGACTGTTTTTCTCTTTTTACATACTTATATTCCCAATCACTTATTCTTACTTTTTCTCTTCGGTGAGATTTACCACCTGGATTTAATTTTTTCTGTGCTGCCAATTTTATCTGTCATGCAGGAGATAAATCCAACAATTACATTTCTTTGTTGCACCATTAGGAAATGTTTTGTTGTGCCTTTATGCTGTCACTTCCCAAGAGATCTTGAGAATTCATAGAGCCTTCTGCTGCATCATGTATTGATTAATATTCTTTTGTACTTCAATATTTATTCATTGTTTGAAATAGTTTAGGTGTTCTAGTGGCTATCTTTTCTTATGTTATTAATATATTCCTTACTGGGTTTATTTGTAAGTTTTCTTCTTATTGACATCTTTGATAATTTCAATCTTCTTTTCATTATCTTTATCTATCAATCATCTATCTATCTATCTATGTATCATCTATCTATCTATCTGTCTGCCTGTCTATCATCTATCAGTTTGTAACTCCTGCTTTGATGGTAAATTCCCTTATGTTTAGATTTCAGGGCTGTGCCTCTTCCTGTACTAGAGGGATTTACATTTCAGTGGCCTCAAGCTTTGCCCATGTGACTTCTGAAGGGAGAAAATGAATGGCATCAACTGGATGTCAGGGGCTTTTGATTTAAACCTGATGGAGTCCTATACATTTGACTTCCTATTCAAGTTCCCTCTGTTCCTTAGTTTTCTAGTAGCACAGCATGCTGCCATACTATTCGAAAGAGAGAAAACAATCTAATTTTCAGTATCTCCACCTCTGCTGCACAGTTTGGAGTGGGAAGAAATTAGTTCTGTTGTAAGCCTTTGGGTCAGGTTGTGGAACTTCCCCAAGTATTTAGGAGCTGGTATGAGAAGGAATTCTGAGGGAACATGTCAAGGATTAGGAATTATAAAACTGTTCTTCTGTTAGTTCATCAATTTACTACCTTCTTAGAGTACTTAGCATTTAGATGGTATGGATAGCTGAAATTGCTTTTACTTCCATTGCATTATTGTTACATTGAAAACATTTGAGAAGTTGTGAGGACTGGAGAAGATAGAGATTCCTTCATCCTGTTGGTCACATGACTAAGAATGTCTGATCAGATTTTGATGCAAATTTCTTTATATTCTTGTTGAAGGAAATCTAAGGACTTTTTTTCCTGATATCAGCAAGAAAATTGTGATTCCCAAGGTAGCATCCTCCTCTTGGCCTACTCCTCCAAGTCACAGTGACAGGTTAGATACTCATGAGGTACTTCAAGAAGTTTGTAAATCCACACTCATGGTTCGAAAACAGTTGACACAATTAGTTCAAAGCAAAGACAAAAGTTATAGTATGAACTTTCTAACTATGAACATGAGGCACACTTTCCCACAAACATACATGGAGTAAGGGTGAAGAATGGGAACATGAATACAACATGCTAGTTGAAAGATACATATGAAGAATACACATGGTGAAGCCAACTCAAGTCTCCACCCCTTTAAGATCTTTACTTCCTTTTTCTTATTTTGAAACTTCCACATTTCTCTTTGTGGAACAGTATCTTTGCTGGACTGGTCTTATGATTGTATCCCCTGGCCAACTTTTTTCCTTAGCTCAACTTTGGGCAACAGAGCTGACTCTTCCAATGTTTACAGCTGGCTAGATTGCTTGTTTATATTAACCCAAGGGACATGGCTAATCTAGACCTTGCCCATGCAGCATCAGTTGCCTTCATCATATAAGCAAGCACCCTAAATACTCTCCGGTTGATTAAAAGCATTGATGTTAACTAAGGAAGTTAAAAATATGAAGCTTTATTGAAATTTGCTTTACAAACAGTAAATGAGACACTCCCAAGTTTTGCAATCTTTACTATCTCTGAATAGGACACATAAGGTGATCATCTTATGTCTGAAATGGAAAAGTCTAAAATCTGAGACCCTTATATTAGCATGTGTGAAACAGTGATTTATGAACTCAGTACTTGAAGAGGACTATTCTGAGCTTTTCCCTTCTATAGCCATTGAACTCCATTCACAACTTAGACTTGTATTCTAAATTATCCTTAATTTAGTAAACAATGGATTAAGAAGGAATCACCTCAAATATCATCAGAATAGCAAGTGACAGAAAACAACAAGAAATGGTTGAGACCCCTACTGCTTTGTGACAAAGATTCTATGCTATAATGGTGACCAAGAGAAGAATTAGTGGATTTTCCCTCCATGGAATTGAATCCTCCAAAATAGTGATGATCTCTAAAAGATCTCTCGATCTAGCTCTCTAAAAGCATAAGGAAGGACTCTGAAATTACAGATCCCTCTTCTGGAAAAAAAAAAAGGAAAGTGGAAGTCTGAATGAAAAAATATATCTGAGAATGCATTTAAATTTGCAGTAGGTGGCAGTATAACAGGATATTCTGGGTAATGAGAATGGTACTTGAAATATGAAAATCATCTCCTAGATATCTGAGCCATACTGGCTCTCTAAATCAGACTATTAGGTCAGTGTCACAGAGGATAAAAGTTTCTGTCTCCTATTAAACAGGATATGTCCTCCTGCAGCTTAGGTGTTTCTTGGAGGAGACTTGCATTTTCTTAATGTACACTGTTACTTTAGAGGAGTGAAGTAAAAATATGAGCTGCCTCTAGCAAGGTAATGGGGGAATATAACTGGGATTGTGGATAAATAATTTAAATGAAATGTAATTTTAGGTAAAGAGAAACCAAAAGAAGATTCAGAAAACAGCATAGGTGCCAAGAATCCAGACAAGAGACCCTGAGAAGAAAGTGATTCATGGAACGGACTCAATCTGTTGATCATTGGAAATGTAAGATGGTTGAGAAGCTTTCAATCAGAAATGAGACTGAGATTGACAAGTTTTTTAGGAACACAGAAATGCCTACTACTTCTAATACTAGTCTCAGACCCAACTGTTTAGAGGTATTGAAGTGATGTGGTGTGATTGATAATGAGTCAAAACCATCAGCTCTGGGAGCCTCAGAGTCACCAACATTCCCCAGTGCTTTGGAACCAGCTCTAGGAGATCTTTCTCTCTGAAGTTCAGGAAAAAGATTCTCCCTGGGAGTAAGAAGATGTTCTTCCTCTCTTTGAATAGAGCAAGACATGCAAATTGGGTCCAACCCTACTGGGATGAGAAGCAGCCCCAAACCTGTACCTGTATCTCTGGGAGACAAGATCAAGCTCTGTGTGTCCTTTCACACAGAGGACTAACCTAGAAACTCACCATGAAATTTAAGCTTTACTGGAATTTCCTCTTGATTATTTTGCAAGGTATTTTTATGGACAGGGAGGGACAATGTGAAGTGGTGACTTAATGTGATTATTGACTTTAATACAATGTCTCTGTATTGCATGTGTCTATTGTGATGTACAGCTGGTGGAGTGTGGGGGTGATATGAGACAGCCTGGGAGTTCTTTTCGCCTCTCATGTAAAGTTTCTGGATTTACCTTCAGTAGCTACTGGATGAACTGGGTCTGCCAGGCTCCAGGGAAGGGGTTGCAATGGGTTGGGAAAATGAGCACTAGTGGAAGCAGTACATGCTGTGCAGACTCTGTGAACTGTGGATTCACCATCTCCAAAGATGATGGCAACAGCATGTTATATCTACAGATGAACTCCGTTAATACTGAGGATACTGCTGTGTATTACTGTGCAATGGACACATAGAGAAAGAGGAATGTGAGACTATTCAGAAACTTCCCCTGAGGTGCCATTGAGTCCAGAAAGGCATTGAGCTCATGATGCACATAATACAAGATTCCTAGATCCAGCAACAGGTATAGAGAGAATCTGAATCATTTCTATTTATGGCCTGTGTTGTTTTTTCTTCTATTCCAGCAGAAAGCAACTTTTCCAGTAGCTAGTCATGAATCTTAATGCCTGACTCTAACTCCCATTGCTGCCCCATATTTAATTGGTCGTTATGTCTTGTAAATTGTACTTTCATCACATCTCTAGTATACTCTTCCTTCTCTCCTCTAGGTATGGCAACCACGGAGTTAGGCCCTTCTCAGCTCAACCTGGTCTATTATGCTAGTCTGCTGGTTGTTCTCCCAGCCTCAGTACTCTCTTCACTCTAGTCCATACTAAATTTAACTCTCAAAATTATCTTCCTAAAGCACAGATATGATGATTTCCCCCAAATTCCAATGAGTCTCTATTACCTCCGAGAGAAAATATAAAATGCTATTTGGCTTTTACAACCTTTCATAGCACACCCTTCCTGTCTTTCCTCTCTTATTCTACCTTGCTTCCGTCCTTGTGCTTGGCAATTCAGTGATGCTGACCTCCTTGCTGTTCCTTTCACAAGATATTTCATTTACCTACTCCATGTGTTCTCACTGGTTGGAAGTCTTCTTCTCAGGCAGCTAGGTGGTGTGTGGATACAGCACCAGCCTTAGAGTCAGAAGGACCTGAGTTCAAGTCTGGTCTGGGATACTTGACATTTATTAGTTGTGTGACACTGGGCAAGTCACTTCACTCTGACTTCTTCCTGCTCGCGCCCTATTCCTATCCCCTTCCCCCAAAAAAGAAAAAAAGGAATTCTTCTCTTCCTCATCCCTGCCTCTTCTCCCTTTTGGTTTTTTCACATCTCACCTGAAATTCTCCCCCTGTTCCTTTCCAATCCTAATTCCAATGTATTTCTACTGGATATATCCTGTACACACACACACACACACACACACACACACACACACACACACACACATATACTATATATAAGTTGAGCATAATGATTTTCATGTTGTCTCCCTGAATGAGACTAACCTCCTTAAAAACAGGGACTACTTTTTGCTTTTGTATCCCCAGTTCTTGGCACCCTTCCTGTCACATGGTAAGTGCTTAATGAAAGCTTGTTGCTGATTTGACCTTCTGCTTCTTCATGAATGAGACTCTCCAACATTGATGAGATGTGTTCTATCCATGATTTCCATGTTAGGTAGATAATAAGAAATTTCTCTGACATTTTAACACACTAAGAAAGAAATACTCATTACTATTAAATATTGTTGAAAGTTAAATTTAAGAAAAATGTAAACTAAGGCACATTTCTCTAAGCAAGATAACATTCTATTATCAAAAACAATAACCTGAGAATAAGATGGTTCAATGGCTGCCTCAGTCTCCAGTCAAAGATGCCAAGGAAAAGGACAGCTTTCCTTTTAGAGGTTTTTGGCAACTACAGAGCAAAAAACATAAGAGGATAGGTGACATCATGTGCTTAAGGGCAACATAATTGGTTATATACCTGAAGTTTGGTAACAGTATAATGGTTGGAAATTGGGGGGCTAGCAACAACCCTGCTTCTCTCCTTTTGGTGACTAAGAAGGGGTTATTGATTGAGTCCAGTTGTAAGGCCCAAGACAATGGCCCAGAGTTACTTGGACAGCAAACCAGACATCAGTGAAGGATTGAAGGTCTTGTAAATATATTAGGGCCAACTCCCCTGTGACAGACCATATCTTCCCAGGTTACCAGAATTTCTTGAGGCAGGAATAGAACAGTAGTAAGCAAGAGAACCTGGATTTCTAAACTTAACCCATCACAGGACAGCGGAATTCTGAACTACGTCTAGAGACAGAGACTAAGAAGTCAATTACAGGACAAAAGCAATAGGCTGTAAATAGGATCAATAAGAAAATGATACAGGATCTGATGAGATGGGATCTGAACTCCTAAAAGATAAAGATTATGTCTTTGGGATCTGGATTCCAAAAAGGAAAAGTCCTGGACTTTCCCCATGGTCAAATCTCTAGTTCTTCTGAGGCTTTAATCTTACCAACTGGCTTTTCATTATCTCCTATGCCCTATCTCCCAATTCTCTGTTACCCTTAACCTAGCCTAGCCCTCCATTGCCTTCCCTCCCTATGCCACTTCACACTACCCCCAGCCACTTCCCACCTTTAATCTTATTTGGACTTCATTCTCCCTTGGTCACATGGTCCAGGTTCCTGGTGTTCTGTCACCTCACAGTAACCTCAGCTTAATGGCCACTCTCATCTTGATCCTTCTGAGACCCCTCCTCCAGGTGCCCAGACTATTTGAGCACTCCTAGATCCCTTCCACAGTCTTTCTATATATAAGATCCATCTGTCCTACTTAAGGGACTCAGATTCTTAACATCTGGCCCAGTTATATTAGCAATACACATGCTTAGATTGCTTAAGAGTCTGTCCAATCTGGCAGATTCTTTAAATCTCACTCACCCCAATGTTCTAATATACCATGACATTGGCTGAAATTTTTCATTTGAACAGGATCAGTGTTCTGATTTTGGGGTCCCAGCTCTCCACCTCTAAACCTCAACAGATCCATTTTAATTTTAATTTTCTCATACAGAAAATCTAACATACATTATGTGCAACATATAAACAGCTTGAGAGGCATAGTTTCTCAGTAATTAATCATTTTATTAATAATGCTAGCATGTTATTAATAAAAGATGGCCATTTGGCCATCTCCTTTGAAAAAAAAACCATCATGGAACCCATTCAATGCCCATGGAAAAATGTGTGTTCCTGAGAGTTTGAATCAACTCTGATTGGTCAACAATGAAAGAATGAATATTATACTAAGACAGGGACCTATTCTACTAAGGATGTGGGGATGTGATTCTAATCACTTGGTTTGGTCAAAGAGAATTATTTGGATTCATATCCTCATGTGATAAAAGGGAGAATCCACATTTTCCCAGACTTGTCTGAGTAAAACACAATGGGTTTCAATCCATCAATTCACCTAACTTTACCTTTTGAAAAGATCTGAGTTCTCCCTCTCAGTATCAGCCCTTCAAAGGATGCCTGAGTAACCCACAGGGAGTGACTTGTAAACGAGGAAGTAGAAGGGCAAAATCTTGGCCCTATTTACAGTAATAGTAATTAAATGTAAGTGAGAAATAATTATTTCTCTCAAATGCATAATCATGACTTTACACAGAGAGTAAAGAGTGTCCCATTCATCACTTGTAAGGAAATGTAAATAAATGTTTATATTTTTCTCCTTTGACTAATGTAAGAAATTTAATCAATGATTGTGAGGAGATTTTTGGACCTTCAATCATGACTGAAATTGATATTACATAAGGAAATTCTAGTGATTAACTGACCAATATAGCGAAATGTATTAAGGCAAATGGGTAAATGTTGATAGAATAACTTATTAAAAAATATTTAAATTCTTTTTTGAAAGTAAGGAAGATCTAGATGTTCCTCTCAGATGCCCCTTCATCGAGTTGCCTTGGGTTCTGCACTCACCAGTGAGCAGTGACTGCCTCCCCAGCTCCATAAGAGGAAAGTTTACAAAAGATTTTCAATGTAATCATCATGATCAACACCTTGGACAGCGAATATCCAGCTCATTCCACCTCAATGAAAAGACAGAAACTCTACTTCTGGTCACTAAACAGTATTCATAATGTGTGTTCATGGAGGCAGATACTCTGTTACTGGCAAATGTTGATGAGTTTTTTGAGAAAGAGAGAGAGAAGCTATTGGCAGCACCATACGCAGATTGGTCTGAGTGTTTCAATTCTGGAGTCTTTGTTGATCTTCCACTGAAATATACTATCAGCTGTTACATATGGCTTCTGAACAGGGCAGCTTTGGTGGTGGGGGTCAGGGTTTGATGAACATCTTCTTTAGCTGTTGGGCAACAAGAAATATCAGAAAACACCTGGCATTTATTTATAACCTAAGCAGCATTATTATATACTTCTACCATCCAGCACTTAAGGTCCTTGGGGCAAAGGCAGAATTCATGCATCTCCTGAGATGAATCAAATTATGGAATTATACCTAACCCCAAATGAAAAGTTGCAGGAATGACGTTCATGACCCCATTATGACTCACAATTCCTCACTATTTGTTGGGATATCTTCAACACCAACATTTTACCTTTCTCTAGCAGTTTGGTGTTGGCAAAGATACCTTCACAGAGAAAGTCCCAGATGCAATCTCACACACGTCCATTGGGAACCATAACCCTCCCTGACAACCATTTTTATCCTTGGGTGAGCACAAGGAATGGTGGGAGCAAGGCCAGGCTGATTCCATGGGAGCAAATTCCTTCAACAATATCAAGGAGAAACTGGACATTTAACTCCACTAGGAACACCACAATTTTCTCTGTGCAAACTTTGGTAACACTGGACTAGTTCTATATAATTTAGCATCTAGAAAAGTGTTGCATATGGTTCATTATAGTTGCTAGTGGCTTTGACTAAAGCTCCTCATTTGTAGGTTTATGGTACTAAAGTTGAAAATCGGAGAGAAGTCAAGAAGTAAAAAGCTCATTTTGTGGTCAATTAATTGCTGAGTGATTCCTCACGTGATCATTCAGAGAAAATTTAAGAAATTTTTTATTTAATGTGAATCACAAATAAATTTGATGAGTGGGAATGAAGT
This sequence comes from Phascolarctos cinereus, assembly GCF_003287225.1. NCBI lineage: Eukaryota > Metazoa > Chordata > Mammalia > Diprotodontia > Phascolarctidae > Phascolarctos > Phascolarctos cinereus. The sequence continues at coordinate 254,306,791 of NW_027555736.1, forward strand.
TATTAAACTATGGACCTTGGCTCCTGAAACCTGAAGAACAGGGCTTTGCTCAGTTCTCTTCATAAAAATAAATGGAAAATGCACTAATATTTGCCTTCTTAATTTTCTGTAGTAGATAGATATTTTAGGATTGATCAGACACTGCCCTAGTGTTCCCAATTCTTCTTTTATTGAATAGCAAAGTAATACTGTCAAATTGAGTCACAACTTTAATAATTGTTACCAGAAATGATGGTACCCTTTTAATCTCTCTTATAAAAAAAGACTTTTTTTTAAAAAACCAGTTTTCTGTATGTACTATGGTAGCATGCAGTTGTATGCATTTTGGGGATGAGTGAGTTTTCTGAATGTTTACCTCTGGTAGCACTATGCATAACAATGAACACTGAGTAGTGAAAATAAAAAGTTAGACAGCAAATATGTTTTTAAAATTCTTGGGACATGTATGCATGGTTTGTGGAATTGTGAACTGATCTGATCATTTTGGAGAGCAATCTTGAATTATGCTCAATGAGTTATTAAACTGCCTATACCCTTTGACCCAGCAATACCACTACTAGGCCTATTACAAAGATGATTAGGGAAAAAGGAAAATAACCTAGATGTTCTAAAATATTTATAGCAGCTATTTTTGTGGTGGCAAAGAACTGGTAATTGTGGGAATGTCAGTCAGTTGGGGAAATGGCTGAACCAGTCATGCTGTGTGATTGTGATGGAATACTATTGTACTATAAGAAATATTGAGCAGGATACTCTTAGAAATGCACAGAAAGAATTACATGAACTGATCGGTTGAACAGAGCAGACATGCATCATACAGTAGCAAACGATTTTAGTAAACCTGTATTTGATAAATGTGAAAATTTAAGGTTTTGGGATAAGAATTTCTTATTGGTCAAAATTGTTGGGAAAGGTGAAGAGCAGTCTGACAGAAACTGGGCAATTTAATAAGACCAATATCATACCATTTACCAAGATTGGATGGTTGTTGTTCTTCCTTTTGAAAGAGGACCAAAATGATGTCACTATGTTAGAGTCAAGTTACAGTGCATCTGACTGTGGTTGATCAGACCAAAACAAGCTCAGAATACTCTACCACAGTTGGGCATAAAGATTCCACATGTGAACATTTGGGGTGGATTCTCTAAATTTGCACATCTTGCATTTCTTTTAGCTTCTTCAATTTAGTTTTGATCCTTGGACACAGCACCTTCTCTGATGAGAACATGCCACTGTCCTGTGCCAGTGTCACATAATCAATTCCAAAATTTTTAATTTTTATTATTTTCAGGCAGTTTGGATAAAGTGAGTTACCCAGGGTCACACAGCTAGTAAATGTCATGTTGGTCTGAGGCCTGATTTGAACTCAGGTCCCTGACTCCAGGGCCAGTGCTCTATCCTTGTGCTACCTAGCTGCCCCATTTCCAAAATTCTTTAGAGAGATGTTCATCCTTTTTCTGACCCCCATGTGAGCACTTGCCCTGTGTGAGTTCCCCATATGGCAGTCTTTTTGGCAAGCATATGTTTGGTGTTTGAACAATGTGGCCAGTCCATTGAAGCTGTGCTCTCTGCAGTAGAGTTTGAATGCCTCACAGCTTAGCTCAAAAAACACCTGAGTGTGTGGTATCTTATCTTACCAGGTGATCTTCAGAATCTTCCTAAGACAGTTCAAATGGAAGCAATTCATTTATCTGACATGGTGCTGGTATATTGTCTAGGTTTCACAGGCATACAACAATGAGGTCAGCACAATAGCTCTGTAGACCTTCTGCTTGGTAGTAAGTCTAATATCTCTTGTCTCCCACTCTTTCCTTCAAAGGCTCCCAAATACTGAACTAGCTCTGGCAATGCATACATCCACCTCATTATCAATGTGTACATCCCTGGAAAGCATACTGCCAAGGTAAGTGAACTTATCCACCTCATGCAAAACTCCATTTGCTGTGACCAATGGTTCCATGTATGGATGGCATGGGGGTGATTGCTGGAACATTTGTGTTTTGTTGGTTTTGTTAGACCAAAATGAGTAAGCATACTATCATGAAATTGACATACTGATGATGATCTTCTCTTGGGATCTATATTTTGACATAAGTTCAAAATTTATGTGTGACCTAGATAGATAGGTTGATATTATATCAAAATTAGAAGAATATGGCCCATTTTACCTATCAGATTTATGGGGTGGAGGGCAACGTATGAACAAAAAGAAGTAGAGAGTATTGTGTGGTATAAGATGAATATCACTTATATTAAATTAAAAAGGTTTTGTACAAATATAACCAATGTGGCCAAGATCAGAGGGAAAACAAAATTGGGGAAAATTTTTAAAGATGCTTTCTCAGATAAATGTTTCATATATGCTATGTAAAACCTTTGTCCAATTTATAAGAATGTGAATCATCTCCCAATAGATAAATTGTCAAAGGATATGAACAGGCAGTTTTTCAATGAAGAAATCAAAACTATAGTCATATGGAAAATTCTTTAAATCACCACTGGTTAGAGAAATGCAAATTAAAGCAACTTTAAGATATCACCTTAAACCTATCAGATTGGATAAAATGATAGAAAGGGCAAGCAACAAATTTTGGAGGGGTAGTGGAAAAATTGGAACACATTCACTGTTGGTGGAACTGTGAGCTGATCCAACCACTTTATAGAGCAACCTGGAATTATGCCCAAAGAGTTACAAAAGTGTTTATAACCTTTGTCCCAGGAATACTACTATTAGATCTGTTTTCCAAACCAATTTAAGGTAAAAAGGAAAAGAATCTATGTGTTCTAAAATAATTATAGCAGCTCTCATGGAACTGGAAATTGAGTGGATGCTCATCAATTGGGGAATGGCCAAACAAGCTGTGATATATGATTATGATAGAATACTACTGTGCCATAAGAAATGATAAGCTGATAGATTTTAGATAAAACATGGAAATGCTGAAATAATGAAGAAATAATGAAGAGTGAAATAAGCAGAACCAGAAGAACATTGTACACAGCAACAGCAAAAGTATTCTAACAACAACTTTGAATGACTAAGTCATTAGGAGTTTATAAATACTCAAATGAACTACAAGAACCTATGAAGGAATATGCTATCCCTACCCATAGAACTGATAAATAGAAGAGTGTTTAGTATGGTTTTAAATACATATACTTAAATACATGTACATATATACACACACATATATAAACACACACACAAACATATTTGTGTGTAATGGTAGCCATCTATAAGGTGAGATGGGAAGGGAGGGAGAAAAAAGTGCACAGCAGAGAACAAAATAAAATTTAGAAGGAAATACAGAAAATCAGGGTAGCTATGAAAATGATATGTAGTATTACATAGTTTTTTTTAAAGTAAAGAGTGAAATGGAAATTCATTGTTTTATACTGAATCCTCTTTCGTTGTGCTGTGTACATAAAGCTCTTCTTTTGGTTTTTTGTATTTAAGTTTAAAATGAATAAAAATTTAAAAAAATAAAAAAAATAAATTGCAAAAGCATGCAAAAAAGAAAAGGTTGAAGAACAGGGGAAGATTTTGAGTATTCTCTAATTATAGAAGAAATAGGAGGGGTACTGAATGAAATGCACCTTAACAGGATGTAGCCTTCTCGAGAATTTTTGCCTTTTCTTCAGAAACTACAGTAAAGTTAGAATGATTGAAATGGTTGAAAAACAACCCCAAGGGATTTTTGAGATTCAAAAAGGAGGAAAGATGGGTCTTACAGTGAATGTCCATTGCATGCATTTCTCACCCTGGAAAATCCTTGAAGATATTCTCACACCGAATAGAATAATAATAACATTTCCTCCCAGAGTTATTAGGATAAGAAGTGATAGTATTTCTAAAACTCTTTGCAAACCTTAAAGAGCAATATGAAAGGTAATTATTATTATTGTTACCATCATGATGATGGATGAAGAAGTAGATATATAGTCTCTAACTTTCTATGAGACAGCTGAGTGTGTTGATTTTACTAAAGAGAATTATGCAGGCATTAGGTTTTCAAAGAAACAACAATCAAGAGAGTGAGCTAGGCAGTCCTGGTGACTTAGAAGGAGAACAGACCCATGTCCAGAACAACTCTGATCATTTATTGACATAAATTTAATTATGCAATTTATACAACTCTCAGTTACCCCTGAACTTCAGTTTACTTAGTGAGGTAGCAGGCCTAAAACCACCTCCATGTGGCCCCCTTGTGGGCTTTTCCTAGTGAACTCTGGGTAAAACGCCTGCACAGTAGGTACAAGAAATGCCTGGTCTTTTAAGAACTGACCACTCCTTAACCAGTGCCTTATCCCACCCCAATCACCTAGTTAACATATTTGGCACATGATTTATTGTATTTTATCCTATATAAAGTTTAACTGTACCACTTTAAGACAGCAGGATCCTTAAGAATCCTTGCACACTGAAAAGTATAACAATAAATCTTTGTCACCTTGACTTAAAGAATGCTTGAGTCTGGGAATTCATTCCAGATGACCCATCGAGTACTCCAGTCTTTGAGGGGTCACAGCCTCTCATACCTCAACATTTATGGCACCCAGTGTGGGCCTTGTCTGAAGTCTCAGGCCTTCTCCGAGTTGAGGTAAGCCTCCCCTCTCCTCTCGCCCTATAGTTGGGCTGCTCCTCAAGCACCTAGGAAGGCTTGGTGGGGATGGGTCGAGGTTGCAACAGGCTCTAGCAGATTTCCTTCTTGACAAGGGAAGCCTTGTTGGGAACTTTTGCGGGTTTTTTTGTCCCTCACAGGACGTTGGTGGAGGCAAGTAGACTACAGGAGCAGCCTTCTTTTTTTTTTTTTTGCTCATAGGCAAGGAGGATGGGCCAATCTCCCTCTTCACCTCCTGATTTGCCTTAGGTTATCTTTTACAGAACTGGAGAAAGCTCAGTCTCCAGGACCTTAAGGAAAGTTTTGCCTGGACTCCATAAGATCTGGAGAACAACAAAAAATATTGTCTGATTTGTGTAGGGGATTTCTGACAAGTCTCTGAGCTTTTGGATTCTCCCTGTCATTATTATGTATCTGTTCCGTGTTTGTGTCTGTGTGTAATTTGACACCCTTTGCAGCCAGGTAGCAAGAAGAGCATTCCAAGGGCTGCAGCTTGACTCTGGAATGCCACTTTCTTTCTCTTCCCCTCTTCCTCCCTGGTAACAGCAGCCTCAGAGGAGCAGGTGGATGGGAGAGAGAAGAATACTTTATTATTTAGGTTATATGATTGGTAAAAGGCAAGTTGAGAAGGATCCTCGAAGTGTCAGGTCATAATTAGAAAGAAGTAGATATGCAGTTTTAAAGGCACTTTAATCAAAGTCCATCAGAGGGATAAGTAAGTAGAAGGAAGGCAAGAAAGTTTAAGCATGTAGGAATGAGAGAATAATGGGTAGAAAGAAAAGCATAAGCTATTTGCATGAACAGTGTGAAGAGAGGGTTTGAGAGTAAAAGGTTTTGAAACTTTTGGAGAATTGTTAGGGAAAAAATTCTTTCTCCCTCTCTCTCTTTACATTCTAACTTTGGCCAAGTTGTTGAATATAGAAGAGAGAAAGTTAAGGAGGAAAGAAGGGTGAATCCTTTCCCCTCAGATCAAAGAGAGGCAGATTGAGTAGCACTTAATTTTTCTGCCTCACATAAAAGAGACAAGTTTTTGTGCACCGGAACACAACCAAAAGGTAATTTAATTCATTCTGGTAATATTTCAAATGAAATGTGATGCTCTTAATTGAATGCTTAAGTCAGAATTTATTATACTGTTTGGGACTAAGGTAAACTGGGGTCCAAGTACAAGCACCTAACATAAGCACCCAAGCACTGCATCAGTGAGGATTGGAAAGGAAAGAGATTTCTCCATTTTGTTTGTCACATAACTAAGAATATATGATCAGATTTTGGTACAAATTTCTTTATATTCTTATTGAAGAAAATCTAAAAAAAAATTTTCCTCAGAGGGTGTGATTTCTAATGTAGCATTCCCTCTTGGTCTACTCCTCTACATCACGTTTATAAGTTGGAAGATCAAGAGGTCAGTGACCCCAGGTATTTGTGAGTCCACACTCAAAGACTCAAACCACTTGGCACAACTAGTTCAAAGAAAAGGAAACAATTACAGCATGAACCTTTCCACTGTAAATATGAGGCTATTCCTCAAATACACACAGAGTCAATGGGAAGAGTGGGCCCATGCATAGTACGCTAGTTAAAAGATACATATAAGAAACAAAGCTGGCCAAGCCAGTGCAAGTCTCTGCCACTTCAAGACCCTGACTTCCTTTCTCTTATTGTGAAATTTGACTATGCTCTTTAAAAATGTTTTAAATTTATGTTATTTTTAATTTAAGGAATAAAAGAAACATTTCCATAATATATGAAAAAGTGATTGCATACAAAAATGAAAATCTATTATGCACACCATGCTATTCCTTTAAGTAAGTTCAAATGAACTTTTAAAAAGTTATCATGTAAATTTTTTTTCTTTCCCCCCACCCTAGAGATGGGTATTAGACACAAATATGTATATTTGTAAAATCATTTTTTAATCTATTTATCAGTTCTTTCTCTTTATGCAGATAGTTACTTCATTTACATGGCTTTTGTAGTTAATCTGGGTACTTGTAATAGTGAAAATGTTACTTTTTCTGGGAACAGTATCTTTGCTGGCCAGTTCTTACTGTTGAATTCCCTGGGGCTGCTTTTCTCCTTAGCTCAACTTCTGACAGCACAGCTGATTCTCACTCTATTTAAAAGAGAGCCTGTTGGTTGTTTTTTTTTTTATATCAAGGCAAGGGGCTTGGCTAATCTAGACTTTGCTTGCCTTCATCATATAAGCAAGCACCCTAAATACTCTCAGGTTGATCAAAAGTGGTCATGTTAACTAAGGGAGTTAAAAATATTAAGCTTTACTTAAATTTGCTTCACAAACAGTGAATGAGACACTCCCAAGTTTTGCAACCTTTACTATCTGCGAATAGGACACATAGGGTGATCATTTTATGTCAGAAATGGGAAAAGTTTAAAAATCTAAGAAACTTATACTAGCATGTCTTAAACGCTGACTTATGGACTCAGCAGTTGAAGATTACCAATCTATGCTTTTCTCTTCTATAGTCATTGAACTCTGTTCACAGCTCTGTTGTATTATAAATTATCCTTCATTCGGTAAATAACAGAGTAAGAAGGAGCCACCTAAAATGTAATAACAGTAACAGGGGAAAGAAACCAAATAAACATGGCCCAGACTCCATAGATATAATGGTGATTAAGAGAGGGATTGTTGGCTTTTTATTTGTTTTTCCCCCCACTGAGTTGAATCCTTGAGAAAAAAAGAAAGATGATCTTGGAAATATTCTAGATATAGAACTCTAAAAGTATAAGGGCCCTGAAATTATAAATATTCCTTCTTTAAAAAAAAGAATGTGGAAGTGAGAATGGAAACATGTTTCTGTGTATACAATTAAACATTCAGCAGGTGGCAGCAGAGCTATATCTTCTGGGTGATGAGAATGGTACTTGAACTTTGAGGATCATCTCACAGAAATCTTAGCCATACTTGCTCCATAAATCAGATTATTAGGTCAATGTCACAGAGAATAACAGTTTCTCTCTCCCATTAAATAGGCTATGACTCTCTGAGGAACAAGGTGTTTGTTGGAGGAGACTTGCAAATCTCTTATTGTGAATTGTGACTTTCATAACTCAATTTCTCCACCTAAAAGATTGGAAAAAAGGTATATGAGCTATTCCTATCAAGGCAATGAGTGAGTATAACTGAAACTATAGGTAAATAATTTAGGTGAAATGTAATCCTAGGAAAAAGGAGATGAAAAGTTGAGTTAGGAAGCAGTAGAGTGCCAAGGACCAGGAAAAGAGACTCTGAGAATAAACTGATTCACAAAAGAGATTCAGTGTGTTGGTCATTGGAAATGGAAGATGTTTGAGGAGGTTTGACATTCAGAAATGGGCCTAAGATCAATTAGAAATGTATTAGGAGCACAGAAAAGCCTACAACATGTCATCCAACTGTTTAGAGTTATCTAAGTAATGTGGGGTCATTGACACTGAGTCAAAACCATCAGTTCTGAGAGTCTCAGTGTCAACAACATTCCCCAGTCCTTTGGCACTAGTTCTAAGAGAACTATCCGAAGTTCAGGAAAGAAACTTCTCCCTGGGAGGAAGAAGGTGTTCTTCCTCTTTTTGAATAGAGCAAGACATGCAAATTGGGTCCCTCCCTACTGGGATGAAAAGCAGCCCCAAACCTGTACCTGTACCTCTTGTGGGAGACAAACTCAAGTGCTCTGTGTCCTTCTCCACAGAGGACTAACCTGGAAACTCACCATGAAATTTAGGCTGAACTGGATTTTCCTTCTGACCATTTTCCAAGGTAGTTTTATGGAGAGGAAGGGACAATGTGAAGTGGTGACTTCATGTGACTATTGACTTTAATGTAATGTCTCTGTGTTGCAGGTGTCCAGTGTGATGTGGAGCTGGTGGAGTCTGGGGGAGATGTGATACAGCCTGGGGGATCTCTGAGCTCTCCTGCAAAGCTTCTGGATTTACTTTCAGCAGCTACAGGATGCACTGGGTCCGCCAGGCTTCAGGAAAAGGACTGGAATGGGTTGCATATATTACTGGTAGTAGTGGTACTATACGCTATGCAGACTCTGTGAAAGGCCGATTCACCATCTCCAGAGATAATGGCAACAGCATGTTATATCTACAAATGACTTCCCTTGAGACTGAGGACACAGCTGTGTATTACTGTGCAAGAGACACAGTGAGGAAAAGGAATGTGAGACCTGATAAAAAACTTCCCCTGCCAGGAGGTGAAGTGTCAGTGAGGCAAGAAGTGGACTGAGCTCATGATGCACAAAGTAAAAGATGCCTATATCCAGGAACAGGTATAGTGAATTTCTATTTGTGGCTTGTGGTGTTTTTTTCTCCTGTCCCAGGAGAAAGCAACTTTTCCAGTAGCTAGCTATCATTCTTAATGCCTCACTCTCAGTCCCACCTCTACCCCATAATCAATTAGTAGTTATGTATTGTCCATTCTACTTTTATCAGAAATCTACTGTACTCTACCTTCTCTCCTCAAGGTACTGCAACCACCCTGAGGTAGGCCTTTCCCAACTCATACCTGGACTATTATGCTAGCTTGATATTTGTTCTCCCAGCCTTAGTACTCTCTTCACTCCAGTTCACAGGAAACTCAGCTATTAATATCACCTTCCTGAAACATAGATCTGACAGTTTTTCCCAAGTTCTGGTGAATCCAGAATAAAACATAAGTTCTGATTTGGCTTTTAAATCCTTTTGTAGCATGGCTCCTTCCTGTCTTATTCTACCTTAATTCTTTCCACATGCTCATCAATCCAATGACACTGATCTCCTTGCTGTTCCTTTCACAACAGATTCCATCTCTCTACTGTGTATTTTCACTGGCTGGAATGCTTCTCCTCCTCATCCCTGCCTCCTGGCCCCTTGACCTCCTTAAATCTTACCTAAAATACTCCCACCTTCTACTTTCCCATCCTCTTTATTCCACCTTTATGCTGCATATATACATATACACACACACAGATATAGATAAATAGATAGTGCATTATTATTTCAATGTTGTCTCTGAATAAGAGTGACCATTAAAAAGAGGTACAATTTTTGCCTTTCTTCATATCCCCAGTACTTAGCGCTGTGCTTGGCACATAGTTTACTATGCTCAATAAATAAATACTTGTTGCTGATCTGACCTTCTGTTCCTTTTTGAATTTGGCTCTCCTAAATTGCTGAGCTTTGTTCTATTTCTGATTTCCATGTTATATACATAATGAGTAAATACTTCCATATTTTAACATATCCATATGATTTATAATAAATTATTGAGTAATGTTATGAATTAAATTTAACAAAAAGGTAAATTAAGGCCCCTTCCTCTAAGCAAGAATATTCTATTTCAAGGCTGGTAACTGAGAACATATGGGTCAATACTGCCTCAGTCTCCAGCCAAAGATCCCAAGCAAAAAACAACTCTCCTTGTATAGATTTTGGCTAGTACAGAACAAAGAACAGAACAGGATAGGTGACATCAAGGGCTTGAGGTCAACATGAGTTTTTTACATAGGTGAGTGTGGGGAACAACATGATGTTTGGAAATTTGGAGTGGGTCCTAACACCAACCCTCATTCTTTGCCATTGATGACAAAGAAGTGGTTACTTTGAGTCTACTTTCATGTTAGAAGATAGTGGTCTAGACTTCTTCTGACTGCAAACCAGATAGCCCTGAAGGATAGTTGGTGTGTAAAGATATTAGACCCAATTCCCTTATGGCAAACCATATTCCCTCAGGGTTAGCAGAATTCCTTCAGACAGAATACACACTGATTAGCAAGAGAACTGGATTTCAAACTTAACCCTTACAGGTCAGCTGAATTCTGAACTAAGTTGAGAGACATAGAACCATAACTAAGTACTCAGTTATAGGGCATAATCAATTAATTGTAAATAAGATAAATGAGAAAATGATACAGGATCCATTTAATCTTCCAGTATTATATGCATACAGCCATATCACATGCATTACGCATAGATTAAAAATGCCTTTACAAAGAGACTAAAGAGTGTCCCACTCACAACTTGTAATCCAGTATAAAAAAAGTGTTTATAGCTTTAGCTGATGTAAGTAATTTCATTAATCAACCTGAGAGGATTTTTAGGCTTGAAGTATGAAAGGAACTGACTCTACATGAGGAAGTTGTAGGACTGGCTAACCAGTAGATCCCAAAACTGTTTAAAGCAAATGGGCAAACCCTGCTCAAATGAGTTATTAAAAAGGATTTAAATTCATTTTTAAAAGTAAGGAAATTCTAGTTGCTCCTCTCAGGTGCCTTCTTACCCTGACACCTGAGCTTTTTGTACTCAGTAGCAATTGTCACTGCTCCTCAGCAATGTTGACTCCATTGGCACCAGAACAGAAATGTTTAGAAATTTTCAATGCAGTCATCATTGCCGACATCTTGGAAAGTGAGGATTCAGCTCATCAAACTTAATGAAAAAACTGTGCTTGGTGTCTTGTTTACCAAATCCATTTCTGATCACCCATTCAGTATTCAAAATGTCTGTTCATGGATGTAGATATTCTGGTACTGACAAATTGATGAGCTTTAAAATTTAACATTATTATTTTTGCACTTAATAGTATTTTATGTTTCCAATTGCATGTAAAGATTGTTTTCAACATTCATTTTACAAGATTTTGAATTCTGAATTTTTCTCCCTCCCTCCTTTGTAACATACAATCATTTTAAATATATTTTCATATTAGTCATATTAGAAAGAAGAATCAGAACAAAGGGAAAAACTGGACAAAGAAAAAAATAGTTAAAATAGTATGTTTGATCTGCATTCAGACTCCATAGTTCTTTCTCTGGAGTTGGATACCATGATTCATCTTGAGTCCTTTGGAAATATTTTGGATCATTGTGTTGCTGACAAAGCTAATCCATCATAGCTGATCATCAAACAATATAGCTGTTATGTGTACAACTTTCTTCTGGTTCTGCTCACTTTACTTTGTATCAGTTCAAGTGTTTCAGGTTTCCTGAAATCATCTTGCTTGTTATTTCTTACAGCACAATAATATTCTGTCACAATCATATATCACAGCTTATTTAGCCATTCCCCAGTTCATACATATCACCTCAATTTCCATTTCTTGGCCACAACATAAGGATACCCATTCATCCAAGAATACCACTGCTAAGTCTATATCCTAATGAGAATGAAAAAAGGGAAAAGGACCTACTTGTAAAATTTAACTATGTTCTACATAATGTATGGAATTTTTCTTTCTTTTCTAAAGATTATGAAGCAGTGACTGAAAAATGAAAATACAAGTCCTGTGCCAGTGAAGGAAAAAAAACATACAAAATTGACATAGTTCAGATTCTATGCATTATACAAGATTTCACAATCCCAATGGCTGATGTGAAAATAATTTGTTTTTATGGAAAGGTCCTAATGGACCTTGCAAACCCTTACCCTTACTTTCCCATCTTCACCCCTTCTCCCTCATAGAGTAAGAGCACTGACCCACCCCCTTTCCTACTCAGTACAAAACAAAGGCAAGGTAAATAAGAGCAGGGAAAAGATGCTCTATTTCCTGAGGACATAGTGATGGCAGACTTGGGAGCTCTGAGTAAGGAGAGTGGTGTCTTATTTGGAAGTTCAGTTCAAAATGCTCTGACAGTGTAGAAGACAAACTCATGCCCCACAAGGGCATAATGTGCTCAAAGTAAGTTGAGGGAAGGTTATTTAAACTGCAAAGAGAATATAGTAGAAACTGTCTTTCTAAATGCTGTAGAAGAAGAAATGGGGAGTTGGTTTCTTGGGGTGCTTATGTCACTTTCCCACAATACATTATGGGCCTATATTAGAAACAGTATATGCCTTGAGATACAATGGAAGTTTCTTTGCATCTCTTGTCCATTTCATGCTTCATTTACTCTAGGTGGAAGAGAGATACGAGAGAACACATTTGGCAGTAGAGGTAAATAACAGGTGGATTCCAAAATTAAAAATGAGCAAAGGCACCAGAAGGAAACACAAGAGCCAATGGACAGGGGCAGAGATATAGAGGGAAAAGGTACCCATGAGCAGATTCAATTCAAAATCAAGGATAAGAGAGACTTAGGGTGCTTCCTTAATCAGAAATTGGAAGAGACTCCCTCAGAAAATATCAGTAATAGAAAAAAGCCTAATAAGCATTTTCTTGGTATTGAGAATAATTGGAGTGATTGGAAAGGACAGACCCTGTCTTTTGCATCATCAATGTTGCATATTCTTAGTGTCATAAAATGTTCTCCAGGGTTTTAGAACCAGTTCTAGAGGATCCTTTTCTTTGCAGATCAGGAGAGGACTAACCCCCAGGAGGTGGCAGCTGTTCTTCCTTTTATTGAAGGGATGTGGGAGATATCTTTACTTCTCCTGATTTATTTCTTGCCACTGGACCCAGATGGCTCTGGAGAAGAAAGTGAGTCTAGTGACTTTGCACAGTCCTCCACCACTTTAATCCAATTCACTTGCAAATCATGACATCACCTTCCTGATGCCATGGTCCTCTTTGACAAGAAGAAACAAGAAGAGTGAAGGGAGGAGGACATGCAAACTTCTTTTTCCCTTGGTATGTAAACCAGCCCAAATCCTCTAGCTCTAGGAGAGGAACTTCAGTCTTGTGTGACTTCTCTTTTACCCTGATGACTGACCCTGTAGAGACTCCACACTGGGATTTGAGCTGAATTGGATGCTTTTAAAAAATATATTTCACATCAGTTCACAGAGCAAACAAGCATTTCCATAACACAGCACAAGAAAAAAGATGATTGCATACACAACTGCAAATCTACCATGTACAACATGCTATTCCCTCCAAATATAGAATAACATTATCCTGTAACTCATGTAAAATTATCATGTAAATGTAATCATGCAAAAAAAAATCTTCCCTGAGGATCATCTTGTACTCATCCTTGTTTTCTGAGAATAATTACTTCCTGTATCATCTCTCTCCTTTCCCTCTTTGCCTAGAGCAATCTATTCCAAAGCTTATTTCTGTTTCTTTAAAATTTATGTTGTCCTCTGATGCCCACATGCTTGCTACAAGCCATGAGGTAATAATAGCATTAAATGGCTTGTCCAGTTCTGGAGCTGAAAGAGACCTCTGGTGGCACCTAGTCTAATCCCTCAAAAGGAGAAAACTGAAGGTAAGGGAATTTAACCGATTCTTTGTAGATCACAGTGTCAAAGTGTCAAAGGTAGAATTTGAAACTAAGTCATCTGACTCCAGACAACTAGTCAGTTGGTTGAGATTATGGCATAATAATAAGATAAACTTATGGTTAACCCAAAAGAGTATTGGTCTAAATTTATTTAATTTGCTCAAAGGAAGTTGAGAGGGAGGTTATGATAAACTACAAAGAGAACATAATAGAATCTCTCTTTCTAAATGATGAGGAAGAATGGGGGGGTCAGTTTCTAGGAGTGAGCTGGTTTGAAATGAAGCAGACTCCTTTTATTGATAAATGGTAGAATAACCCCCTTAAATTATAGGAAAAAATTAAACCACAGCAATTTAGACCATCATGAATTCACTGGGCTAAAAATAAACTAATTAGTGGTGTTAAGGGGAGTAGAGTTAGTGTAAGTAGAGGTCTCGCATATCTTTCCTTCCTATGATTTAATTTTGCCCTGCATATACCAGCGGCCCAACCAGGCCATAGGAAATCTCTGGAAAGTGAGACCCATTGGGCTGCCTGAAGGCAGGAAATGGAAAAAAAAAGTGGTTGGATCATCTAAGACAGAATACTCAGTTTTCCTGTTACAGTTAAACCAAACTACAGACTATTGACTACCATAATGTGGACAACTATTTGCTACCTTTCTTGTCTAGCCCAAAACAAAATAGCTAAGGAAGGATTAATTTTATCAATATTAGTCATCACACAATGTGGCTGTTATTGTGCAAAACGTTCTCTTGGTTCTGCTCATTTCACTCAGCATCAGACCATGGAAGTCTTTCCAGGTTTTTGAATTCAGTGTGTTCATCATTTCTTATAGCACAAAAGTATTCCATTACATTCATATACCACAACTTGCTCAGCCATTCCTCAATTAATGGGCATCCTCTCAATTTCCAATTCTTTGCCACCACAAAAAGAATATTTTTGTACATGTGGGTCTTTCTCCCACTTGTATCATCTCTTTGGGATACAGCCCTAGATGTGCTATTGCTGGGTCAAAGGGTATGCACATTTTTATAGCCCTTTGGGCATAGTTCCAAATTGTTCTATAAATGATTGAATCGTTTCACCACTCCACCAACAATGCATTAGTGTTCCAATTTTCCCACCTCTTCTCCAACTGTTATCATTTTCTTGCTTTGTCACGTTAGCCAATCTGATAGGTGTGAAATGGTACCTTAGAGTTGTTGGTAATATATAGGAATGCCAGCGATTTATGTGGGTTTATTTTATAGCCTGCAACTTTGCTAAAGTTGTTTATTATTTGAAGTAGTTTTTTACTTGATTCTCTAAGTATATCACTATGTCATCTGCAAAGAGTCATAGCTTTCTTTCTTCTCTGCCTATTCTAATACCTTCAATTTCTTTTCTTCTCTTGTTGCTAAAGCCAACATTTCCAGTACGATACTGATTAACAATGGTAATAATGGACATCATTGTTTCACCCCTGATAGTACTGGAAATACTTCTAGTTTGTCCACATTGGATATTACGCTAACTGAAGGTTTTAGAGAAATGCTACTTATTCTTTTAAGGAAGACTCCATTTATGCCTATGCTTCCTAGTGTTTTTAATAGGAATGGGTGTTGTATTTTGCCAAAAGCTTTTTCTGCATCTATTGAGATGATAATGTGGTTTCTGTTGGTTTTGGTGTAGATATTCTCAATTATGCTGATAGTTTTCCTAATATTGAACCAGTCCTGCATTCCTGGTATAAATCCTACCTGGTCATAGTGTATTATTCTTGTGATAAGTTGCTGCAATCTACTTGGTAGTATTTTGTTTAAAATTTTGACATCTGTATCCATTAGAGAAATTGGTCTATAATTTTCTTTATTTTGATTCTTCCTGGTTTAGGTATCAGCACCATAATTGTATCATAAAAAGAATTTGGTAAGACTCCTTCTACACCTATTTTCCCAAAGAGTCTGTATAGTATTGGAATTAATTGTTCTTTAAATGTTTGATAGAATTCACAAGTAAATGCATCTGGCCCTAGAGATTTTTTCCTAGGGAGTTCATCAATGGCTTGTTCAAGTTCTTTTTCAGAGATGGGGTTATTTAAGTATTTTCCTACCTCTTATGTTAATCTGGGCAATTTATATTTTTGTAAATATATATCCATTTCACCAAGATTGTTAAATTTGTTGGCATACAATTGGGCAAAATAATTCCTAATTATTGTTTTAATTTTCTTAATCTTGGTGGTAGCTTCACTGTTTTCATTCTTGATGCTAGTAATTTCATTTTCTTCTTTCTTTTTTCTAATTAAATTAATCAAAGGTTCATGTATTTTATTGTTTTTTTCAAAAAACCAGCTCTTAGTTTTATTTATTAGTTCAATAGTTTTTTAAATTTCAATTTTCTTAATTTTCCCTTTGGTTTTCAATACTTGTAATTTGGTGTTTAATTGAGGATTTTCAATTAGTCCCTTTTTGAGTTTTTTTAGTTGTTTGCCTAATTCATTGATCTCCTCTTTTTCTATTTTATTTATGTAAGCATTTAGAGATATAAAACTTCCCTAAGAACTGCTTTCACTGCAATCCATAAGTTTTGGTATGATGTCATTCTCTTCAATGAAATTATTGATTCTTTCTATGATTTGTTGTTTGACCCAATCATTTTTTAGGATTAGATTATTTAGTTTCTAATTATTTTTTAGTCTATCTTTCCATGGCCCTTTATTACATATAATTTTTATTACATCATGATCTGAAAAGGATATATTTAATATTTCTGCCATTCTGCATTGGATTGTGAGGTTTTTATGCCCTAGTACATGGTCAATTTTTGTGTATGTGCAATGTACTGCGAGAAAAAAAGTATATTCCTTTTCTTCTCCATTCAGTTTTCTCCAGAGGTCTATCATACCTAACTTTTCTAGTGTTCTATTCACCTCCTTAACTTCTTTCTTGTTCATTTTGTGGTTAGATTTATCTAGTTCGGAGAGGGTGAGGTTGAGGTCCTCCACTAGTATAGTTTTCTTGTCTATTTCGTCTTGTAACTCCCTGAACTTCTCCTCTACGAATTTGGTTGCTATACCATTTGGTGCCTACATGTTTAGTAATGATGTTACTTCACTGTCTATGGTGCCTTTTAGCAGGATGTCGTTTCCTTCCTTTTCTCTTTTGATAAGATCTAATTTTGTTTTTCCTTTGTCTGAGATCAGGATAGCTACCCCTTTTTTTTAGTTCAGCTGAAGCATAATATATTCTGCTCCAACCTTTTACCTTTACCTGTGTGTGTCACTGTTTTTCAAATGTGTTTCTTGTAAAGAATATATTGTAGGACTATGGTTTTTAATCCATTCTGCTACCCATTTCTGTTTTATGGGAGAGTTCATTCCATTCACATTCACAGTTATGATTACCATCTGTGTCTTTTTCTCCATCTCTTTTTCCCCATTTATGCTTTTTTTCTCTCCTTTCTCCTTCCCCCTCCACTAGCGTTTTGTTGTTGACCACTGTGTCTTTCAGTCCCTCCTCCCTTCTATTAGCCCTTTCACTTTTCTTCCCCTTTACCCTTACTGCTTCTTCCCTGTCTTTTATCCCTGTCCCTTTTCTTTCCCCTTTCCCCTCCTACTGCCTATAGGGAAGTTAGATTTCTATACCTAACTGATTATGTTATTTGTTTCTTGAGATAAATCTGATGAGAGTAAGTTCAAATAATGCTCACCTCCCTCCCTTCTTTCCCTCTGCTGTAAGAGGTTTTTGTGTCTTATCCTGTACTGTAATTTACCCTTGTCTACCTCCTCCTTTCTCAGTACATTTTCTTAGATCCAACCAATTGACTTACTTGGATCCATTTAACCCACTTGATTAGATTTTTTTAAAATCATTACATCAAAGCTAACTTATATCTACCCCTTTTATGTATACTCCTTTAACATGCTGTAATAACCATACAATTCTCAAGAGTTGTAAGTGTCATTCTCCCCTGTAGGGATGTAGACAATTTGTCCTTATAAACATCATATTATATCTTTCTGTCCCATTTACCTTTTTATGTCTCTCTTGAATCTTGTACTTGAAGGTCAAATTTTTTGTTGAGCTCTGGTCTTTTTATCAGGAATGTTTGGAAGGCCCCTATTTTGTTGAATGTCCATCACGTCCCTTGAAATGTCATGCTCACTTTTGCTGGGTAGTTGATCCTTGGCTGCAATCCAAGCTCCTTTGCCTTATGGAGTATTGTGCTCCATGCCTTATGCCCTTTTAATATAGAAGCTGCAAGGTCCTGTGTAATCCTGACTGTGGTTCCATTATACTTAAATTGCCCTTTTATGGCTGCTTGTGGTATTTTCTCTTTCCTCAGGTAATTCTCGAATTTAGCTATTATATTTCTTGGCGTTTTCAATTTGGGGTCTCTTTGAGGTGGTGAGTGGTGGATTCTTTTAATGGTTATTTTACCTTCTTGTTCCAGAACTTCAGGGAAGTTTTTCTTTATGATTTCCTGAAAGATACTGTCCAGGCTATTTTTTTAATCATGATTTTCAGGTAGTGCAATAATTTTTAAGTTGTCTCTCCTGGATAAATTTCCAGTTAGTTGTTTTACCATGAGGTATTTTACATTTTCGTCATTTTTCTTTTTTCTTTTTTTTGTTTCTCTGTGATTCTTGCTCTCTCATAGAGTCATTAGCCTCCATTTGTCCAATTAATTTTTAACAGATTGTTTTCTTCTGTTAGTTTTTTACTTCCTCCTCCAATTGGCCAATTGTATTTTTTAAGGACTCTTCTACCTCTCATTTGACTTTTAAAATCATTCTTGAGCTCTTCTAAGAATACTTTTTGGGTTTCAGAGCAGTTCATATTCCCTTTTGGGGCTGCAGATGTGGGCTTGTTGACAATATTGTCCTCTTCAGAATTTCTGTCTTGACCTTCACTCTTCTCATAATATGAATCTATGGTGTATTTCTTTTTACTCATAGTGTTTCTTTATTCCTTGTCCTTTAAAGAGATTGAGCTCTTCTGCTGGGGAGCAGAGGGCAGTAACCCAAGCTTCTTGTGTTGGTACACTAGGTCTTAGTGACTGGCTTTGTATGCTGGGGACTCTTATGTTGGCAATTGTAGTCTGTAGGGTTCTGGCTGCTTACCTGGTGTTGGGCTGAAATTAGTAAGGCTGGAACTTTCAGGCAATTCTAGGTTGCCTGCTTTTCCTTTCCTTTAGCTTTCTTCAGCTCCTTTTAGATGGGTGCTGCAGGGTGTTTATCTGCCTGGGGCCTCTTGCAGTGCTGCCTCCCTCAGATCTGCTGAGGCACTGGGACCACCATTACTACAGAATGCCAAGGCACCTGGTGGCTTTCTGAGCTGGTTTCCACTGGTTCACTCATCCTCACTGAGGCACTCAGAGGTCCAGGTGTTGGTGTTTGCTGGCTCTTCCACATGGTCTTCAGGATTTTCTCCTTTGTTGGCAGTTGGAGGCTGTAGGTTTCTGACAACTTACGTGGTGTTGGGATGGAATCAGCAAGGCTGGAACTTTAGTAAGACTCAAGGTTGCTTTCTTCAGCTCCTTTCAGAATAATTCTGCAGGATGTTTATCCACCTGGGGCCCCTTGCAGTACTGCCTTTCTCAGATCTGCTGATGCACTTTGCTGTAGAATGCCAAGGCACCAGGATCTCCTCCTGGTGTGCTAAAGTGACACTGGGCTACTGCTCTGCTGCTCCCCATATTTCTTGTGGTTAAGCTGTTCCAGGATTTTTTCTGGGGTGATATTTTCTGGGTTGTGAGAGGTTGACAGGGGAGGGTGAGAGCAACTAGCCTTCCCCCTTGAATGACACAGTTTGAAAAAAATTCCCCCTCTACTCCCTGCTGAAATGACTTGTTCTATGGCATGACATTTTTAGCCTCCCTTCCATGATATCATTCACCTCTCTCCTGTGATAACACTTGTCAATGGTTTATTTTAGCATCTCATTTGTGGTAGTGCATAAAAATTTTCCTCCTTTTCTCCCAGTCCATGATACCACGAGACCCCTGACTACTTCTCTTTCGAAGGTTTATAAAGGAATTTTAGGGGGAAAAAATTCTTACCTAGATCTTCCTAGAAATGCATATCATTTCTCTTTAATTTCATCACTTCCCCGCTCGAGATGACATATATGTTTTATCTTCAGTACTCTGGATTCATGGGGTATTTATGTCAATTGTAAGGCCTTTCAAAATTATTTTTTTCTATACTGATGTTGTCAGTGTATAAGTTGTTCTCCTAGTGCTACTCCTCTCTGCAGCAGTTCATAAATGTCTTCCCAGTTTTTCCTGAACCTGTCCATTTCACCAATTCTTGTGCAACAATCATATTCCATTATATTAATAGCTCATGATTTGTTTAGGAGAACAAGTCCTTACTTTCCTATTTAAATGTTTGTTAATGTAATAATAAAAATTATAGTTACCACTATTATTATGTATATTCTTCATACACATAATTTCTCATTGCACAGTAACATTGTTATGTTCATGTTCCACAATTTATTAAGCATTTGTTCAATTAATGTACAGTTACTTTGTTTCCTCATTCTTTGCATTTTTTTTCTTTCATCAAATCAGGAGCTTCTTCTTTGACACCTCATATTTTCCCCTCTTTGAAAGACTGGGTTTTGCAAACACTAAGTTCTATTATTTCTGATTCTCCCTTGTGTTGTCTGTTCCAGCATTTTCTCTCTTTTTTAAACAATATAAAGTCATTTGATGATTGCTGCCTTATTTGAGGTGAGGATATGCTATTCTTTCTTCTCTACTTCTTTTAATAATTTCCATTGATATTCTTGATCTTTTGCTTTTCCAAATAAATTTTGTTATTATTTTATCAAGATCTATAATGTATAATTTTGGTCATCTGATTGCATCAAAAGGGTATAGTAATTTTGACATGTTGTCATTTTTATTATATTTACAGGGCCTTTCAAAGAGCATTTAATATTCTTCCATCCATTTACATTGTTATTTATTCCTTTAAGGGACATTTTGCATTTTGAATGTATATCGGTCTTTTCTGTAGTTTGGTAGGTTTCTTCCAAGATATTTTATGCATTTTGTACTTATTTGGATTGGAATTCCTTTTTCCATTATTGCTTATTAGTTTTTGTTTTTCTTTTACTATTAGGAAGTTCTAAATTCTGTTTTGTTCTAAGGAAAAGAGTTTTAGTTCAATCAATTATCTTAGTGGAAAGAAACTTTGGACTACGTTGTGTCAACTGAAAAGGAAGTCCAATATTGCTTAGATTCATTATTTACTTATGTTTCTTATTTAATTTGGAATACACACATATGTGGGGCATGTTCCAAAGTATAGATGTGTTTTATAGACCACTTATCACCAATTCTACTTAGGACGTAATTAGAATTAATTGCAATTGAAGTGGAAAATTAATTGGATTACAAAATTTTTTTAAAAAAAGAAAGATCAGATGAATATATAGTATATACATGTATATATATGTATATATACATATATATATACATATATATATATATATACATATATATATGTAATGTGGAAACGTTTTCAGAATCCTACCTTCTATAATATTTAAATATATTTAGCTTTGAAATTCTCAATTATTTGAAGTTTTGTTATTTTAATATTTTATTCCATTGACATGTAAATTTTTTTGCATTCATTTTTAAAAAAATTTGACTTCCAACTTCCTTCCCTCCCCTCTTTCACCTTTCAATGACAAGAAGGCAAGGCGAGATGCAAATCATATTTCCATATTAGAAATGTTCAAAACCAAACACAGACTAAAAACAAGAACCTGGAAAAAAAATAAAGTTTTAAGAAGTATGCTTTGATCTACATTTAGATTTCTTTAATTCTTTCTTTTAAGGTGAATAGCAGTTCTCAATGTAAGTGCTTGGGAATTGTCTTGGATCGTTTCATTGCTGAGAATAGCTAAGTCATTCATAGTTGATCATCATGCAATCCTGCAGTTACTGCGGACAGTGTTGGTGTGGTTCTTCTCATTTCTTTTTGCAACAGTTTATGTAAGTCTTCTATTCCCAAAATGCTATTAAACTGTGCATACCCTTTCATCCAGTAGTAGTAGTACTAAGTTTATATCTCAAATAGATAAAAAACAAAAGAAAAAAGGCAATGATCCTTTATGTACAATAATATTTATATCAGCTCTTTTTGTGGTGGCAAAGAATTGGAAATTGAGGTGATGCCCATCAACTGGAGAATGATTAGACACTTTGTGGTATAAGACTGCAATGGAATACTCTTGTGCAATGAGAAATGGTGAGGAAGATTTCAGAAAAACCTGTAACAAATTTCTTTCTAAAATATCTGAATCAGTTAAAAACTCTACCAAGAGTGCTTCAGTGTGCCAATTTTCTCAGAACTCCTCCAAGATTTTTCATTTACCTTGTTAGCCAATCCAATAGGTGTGAGGTGGTACTTCAGAGTAGTTTTAATTTACATTTCTCTAATCAATAGTGATTTAGAGTATTTTTAAATGAGTATTGATTTCTTTGATTTCAAACTGCGTGTTCATATCTTTGACCTTTTACCAATTGGGGAACAATTTGTATTCTTAGTAATATGACTCAGTTCACTGCTTATTTGAGAAATGACCCTTGATTAAAAAGAGACTTCTTTAAATTTTTCACATTCTTTCCCTTCATCAATAATGATAAAGTTCAGAGTAAGAAGTATCATTTTCCCATGTAGGAATGTTGACAATTTAACCTTAATTGAATTCCTTATGATCTTTCTTTCCCATTTACCTTTTAAGCTTCTCTCAAATCTCGTATTTGAAAATCAATTTTTAAATTCAGCTCTGGTCTTTTGATCAGGAATGCTTGAAAGTCCTCTATTTCATTAAATTCCATTTCCCCGAAGTTATGCTGGACAGGTGATTCTTCACTGTAATCCTAACTCATTTGCAGTCTAGAACATCATGTCCCAAGCCCTCTGATTCCTTAATGTAGAAGCTGCTAAATCTTATGTGATCCCAACTGAGGCTTCACATTATTTGAATTGCCTTTTTTTCTGGCTGCTTACAATATTTTCCCTTCACCTCAGACCTCTGGAATTTGGCTATAACAATCTTTGGAATTTTCATTTGTTATGTCTTTGAGGAGGTAAAGGGCAGATTCTTTCAATTTCTATTTTACCTCTGGTTCAAGATATCAAGGCAATTTTCCTTGATAATTTCTAGAAATATAAAGTCTAGGCTCTTCTTTTAATCATGTCTTTAAAGTAGTCCAATAAAGCTTAAATTTTCTTTTCTGTATTTTAAGAGTCAGTTGTTTTTCAGATGAGATATTTCAGATTTTTTTGTTTTTTTGATTTTGTTTCATTGTTTCTTGATGTTTCATGGAGTTATTACTTTCCACGTGCCCAATCCTAATTTTTTTAGGAATTATTTTCTTTACTGAACACTTGTGCTGCCTCTTCCATTTAGCCAATTGTATTTTTTAAGAATCTATTTTCTTCAGCAAATTCAGTACATTGTTTCCCATTTGGCCAATTCTTTTAAAAATTCGTGTTTTTATTGAATACACACACACACACACACACACACACACACACACACACACACAGCATATATGCATGTATATTTCCATTTGGTTGACTGGCTTTTTAAGGAGTTCTCTTCAGTTGATTTTTGTGCCTCTTTTATTCATTCTGGTTTTTAATGTTTTTTTTTTCCCCCACAATTTCCCCCCATCTAAAGAATACAAGATGCTGAGTGAAATAAGATTGAAGGACCTTCTGTTGTTTTGGGAAGTCAGGCTTAGAAGTGCTGAACAGACATGATTCTCTGGATAGAGTAAAAGCAATGGTGAGAGGAAAACATGTCTTAAATGCTTATGTTAACAACGTATAGAAAGAATAGACTAATTAATCTGTGATGCAATTTAAAAAGGTAAAAAATGCATAAAAATCTCCAATTAAAAACTGAATTGGAAAACCTAAAAATTAATGGTGAGATTAATAGAATTGATAGTAAAAAACATGCAATTAATAAATAAAACTAGGAGTTGATTTTATGAAAAAAAAGTAGCTAAAGAATTAGTTAATTTGATTAAAAAAGAGAAGAAAACCAAATCACTGGTGATGAGGGTTTACAGAGTGGGACCCCTCAAAAAAAACAGTACAAAATGGGTCATCTGGAATGAATTCACAAACTGAAGCAGTCTTAAGCCAACTTGCCAACAGTTTATTCTTATGCTTTTCAGCAGGCAAGGATTCTTAAGGAACCTGCAATCTGAAAACAGTATAGCTAAAGTTTATATAGTATAAAATATGACAAGACATGTGTAAAATATGCTAACTAGGTGATTCAGGGAGGGATTAGGGAGTGGTTAAGGAGTGGTCAGTTCTTAAAGAAACATACACTTCTATGTACTGTACAGGCATTTTACCCAGAGTTCACTGGGAAAAGCCCACAAGGTGGGCCACATGGAGGTGTGGTTTTAGTACTGCTACCTCACTAAGTTAACTAGAGTTCAGGGGTAACTGAGAGTTGTCCAGTCTGCCACCAATCAATGTCTTAAGAAGATAGATGTAGGGAGTATACATATGTCATAGGTCTAGAATACAGTTAATGAGGAGCCCAGGATGTAGATAATGAGGTAGGATGGTAAGAGATAGTGCAGTGGGTGAAAATGTATGACCCATGCCAAGCAAGTTCAAACTAATAAATCCTTCAGGTGCTGTTTGGAACTGCACCAGGGAGAGAGATAAAGGTCTTGCTGGGTCCACTCATGAGTAATTGCTAGGCACAGGGTCCTTGGGCTGGGGAGAAACTGTCAGGGACAGTGTTTCTGAGGCTAGGGAGAAATTAGGGTCCAAGTACAAGCACCCAAACACAACCACCCGAGCATCCCAACAACTAGTATCAAAAGTGAAAAGGTGAATATACAACTAATGAAGATGAACTTAATTATAAGGAGCTATTTTGACCAATTATATGCCAATAAATTTAATAGTTTAAGTGAAATGGAAGGATAGTTATGAAAATATAAATTGCCTCAATTAGCGGAAAAACAAATAGAGTATCTAGACTGGCTTATTTTCCAAAAAGAAATTGAACAGGCCATAAATGAGCTTCCTAAGAGAAAAGCGTCAGGACCAGATGGATTTACAAGTGAATTCTATCAAACCTTTCAAGATCAATTAATTCCAATATTAAATCAATTATGTAGAGTAATGTGTAAAGAAGAGATCTTACCAAATTCCTTTTATTAAACAAAGATGATACTGATACCTAAACCAAGAAGGGTAAAAACAGAGAAAGAAAACTATAGATCAATTTCATTAATGAATATGGATGCAAAATCCTAAATAAAATACCAGCTAAAAGGTTACAATAATATATTACAAAGATTATACATTATGATCAAGTTTGATTTATACCAGGAATTCAAGGAATTTTTTTACATAAGGAACACTATTAATATCATTGGGTATATCAATAATAAAAGTAAGAAAATCATGATTGTATCAATAGATGCAGAAAAGTCTTTGATAAAGTTTAACACCCATTTTTATTTAAAACAGTTGAAAGTATTGGTATAAATAGATTTTTCCTTAAATTGATAAATAGCGTTCACCTAAGACTATCTGTAAGCATTACTTGTAAGAGGGATAAAGTAGAACCCTTCCTAGTAAGATCAATCTTGAAACAAGACTGCCCACTGTCATCAATATTATTGAGGAGTGTATTGGAAATCCTAGCAATAGCAATAAGAGAAGAAAAAGAAATTAAAGGAATCAGAATAGGTAATGAGGTAATAAAGTTATCTCTTTTTGCAGAAGATGTGATGATGTAGTTGGAAAATTCCAAAGACTCAACTCTAAAGTTAGTTGAAACAAGAAATAATATTAGGAAATTAGCAGGATATAAAGTAAATCCATAGAAATCATCAGGACTCCTACACGTAACAAATAAAACCCTGTAGGAAGAGAGAGTAAAACCAACCCATTTAAAACAACTCTAGATGGCATAAAATACCAGAGAGTATAGCTATCAAAACAGACTCATGAGCTATATAAACAAAATCATAGAAACTTTTTATACAAATAAAATCTGATTGAAATAATTGGAAAAATATTAATTATTCATTTGAAGGCATGGCCAATACAGTAAAAAGGACAATTTTACCCAAACTAATTTATATATTCAATGCCATCCAAAGTATATTGCCAAAAATATCCTTTCTGAATTAAAAAAAATAATAAGTTCATTTGGAAAAAGAAACAGTCAAGAATATCAAAGTAAATAATGGAAAAAATGTTAAGGAAGGAGATTTGGCTGTGCCAGATCTTAAACTATAGTATAAGGCAGTAATTATCAAAACTATCTGGTAGTGGGTAAGAATTTCAAATCAGATCCATAGATAAGAATAAGCATCCATTTTACAGCAGAAAATAAGCACAATAACTTTGGATTTGACAAGTATGAAGTCTTAAGATTTGGGGATAAGATTTTGGTAAAATTTTTGAGAAAAGTAGAAAGCAGAATGGCGGAAACTGGGCATAGATAATATCTTATACCATTTACCAAAATAAGGTCAAAATGGATATATCACCTAAATATAAAAAGTGATTTTATGAGAAAATTAGAAGGACATGGAAACAATTACTTATCAGACTTAGTGATATTAAATATTGATATTACACTTATTAACTTATGAATAAACAAGAGAGAGAGCAAAGTTAGGTGTAAAATTAATCACTTCATTTTACATTTAATTAAAAATGTTAATTTTTACATTACATTAAATTAATTTAACATAAAGAAAACTATTCACTTTAAATAAATTAAATTAAAAAGTATTTTTACAAATAAAACAATTGCAGCCAAGATCAGAAGGAAAACAGAAAAGTGGGAAAAATGTTTTATAGACAATTTATAAGATAAAGTCCTTATATTTAAAATATATAAAGAACTTTGTCCAATGTATAAGAATATGAATCATTTCTTAATTGTTAAATGGTGAAAGGATGTGAAGAGACAATTCTGTGAAGAAGAAATCAAAACAACTTATAATCATATAAAAAAATGGTCTAATCATCATTGATTAGAGAAATGTAAATTAAAACTATCTTGAGACATTTTACACCTACCAAACTGGATAAAATGATAGAAGGGGAAAGCAACAAATGTTGGAGGGGATACAGAAAAAGTGGGACACTAATTCATTCTTGGCCGAATTGTGAACTGATTCAACCATTTGGGGAGCAATCTGGATTTATACCCAAAGAGTTATTAAACTACCTATGTCCTTTGGCCTACTGATATCTCTGTTTGGTCTATTTCTGAAGACAGTTAAGGAAAAGGAAAAGAATCTATGCATCTCAAATGTTTATAGTAGCTCTCTTTGTGGTGGCAAAGAACTGGAAATTGCAAGGATACTCATCAATTAGGGAATTGCTGAACAAGTTGTGGTATATGATTGTGATGGAATACTATTCTGCTATAAGAAATGATAAGTCTGATGGTTTTAGAAAAAAAGGGGGAAGACTTGCATAAAATAATGAAGAGTGAAATGAGCAGAAGCAAGAGAATGTTGTACACAGTAACACCAATATTGTTTTGAGAACAACTTTGAGCAAATAAGTTATTTTGTCTATTATAAATACCTAAAATCACTCTAAAGGACATATGTAGAAATATGCCATCTTCATCTAGAGAAAGAACTGATGTAGAGAATAATTTTACATATGTACACTTTTTTGTGTCTAATGATAGCTACCTCTAGGGTGGAAAGGGAAGAAGAAAAGGAAAAGAAAATAACAAAAGAAATCTACATGCTAAAAAAGAACCAGAGGGCTAAATAAAATTAGGAAAAATACAGTGGTCATCTCTGGATAGAAAACCCCAAATTAAAACTTCCAGGAATATTATAGCCAAAATCCAGAGCTTCCAGGTAAAGGGAAAAAAAATTGTACAAGTAACCTGAAAGAATTCAAGTACTGAGGAGTCCAAGTCAGGATCACAAATGATTTAATAGCCACCACTATAAAGAAGTAGAAAGCTTGGAAGAAAGTATTCCTAGAAGTTTACATCCAAGAACACCTTACTTATCAAAACTGAATAAAACCCTAAATGAAAAAAAAACACGGATCTTTAATTAAGCAGAGGACTTTAAAGAACTCCTGATAGAAAGAACAGAGTCATGAAGAAACCCTGACGGTGAAATACAGGAGTTGAGAAAGAAAAATGCAAACGTGAATGAAAAATCTTGTTTCTCTGAAACCACCTCCTACAGACAGTCAGTGGTACAATGGGTAAAGCTTTGGGCCTGGAATAAGGAAAACCTGAATTCAAAACTGTCCGCAGACATTAGCTTTGTAAGTCTGCGGTGAATCAGTTAATTTTTTTTTTACCTTGGTTTCTTTAAGTATAAAGTGGGGTTAATAACAGCACCTTTATCATAAGATTGTTGTTGAGATAAAAAAAGACATTTGTAAAAATCAGTTAACACAATTCTGGGAATATAATAGGCACTGTATGAATGCCTACTACCTTCTCCCCTCTCCCTGTTTTCCCTTCTCCTGTTGTCATAAACATACCAAGGACAAACTCCTTACATTTAAATATGGGGAGGTTGTGTCCCTATGGAGGAAGTCTAACTAGACAGAAGGTGAGACTGGTTCTGTTATGTCTTCATGATGCTGAGAACAGAATGGAAAGGGGAAGAAGAATATTCACACAAGGGAGAAAGGGAAAGAAAGGTTAGAGAAAATTGTGTCACATAATTAGGCTGCACAAGTAAGTATGTATATAAACAAAACCACCTGACCCTTGTCCCTTATTTTCATCTGAAGTATCTAAATAAAGGAAGAAAACTGAGACACACACACAGAGTTGAGTACAAAATGTTAGAAGATGTGAGTGAAAAGGTCAGAAAACAGATTACAGAGGGTTGAGAAGTGCCTTAAAGGAAGGCATCAGGTATATACTTTTCCTAGAAGTTAGTGAAAGGGAAAACATTTGGAAAGAAAGCTTGAAGGTAATAGAGGGTGAGAGAGCCTTTTCAGGCTTGAGAGGTCAAGATATATTTTGTAAGAACAGAAATTTAACTATATTCTATAAGCTGCTTTAAATTGTTGTGTTTCCTATAAGATATGTAGCAATGAGGGGGGAATTCAAATGTAGGAAGAAAAAAAAAACAGAAACAGAGAAAAGAAAAGCCAGGTCTTGCTTTACAGTATAGGAAATTTGACAGTCTCCAAGGCTGATTGGAGGATAACTTGTGTAAAAATACAAACCAGAATTCCAATGGTCCCTCATGAGAATTACTTTTTCCTCAATAAGTAAAGTACGAGTGTAAAATGGACAGAAGACAGAAAAATGTTGTCTCAGCTGATGTCACTGTGTAGAGTATGTGGCAGCAGACTTGGTTGCTCTGGGATGGAGATCTCTGCAATCTGAGGCTCAGGCTATGCTTTTCCCCACATTCTATAGAAGATATACATATTCCTCAGGGGATATGGTGTCACTGTGTCATCACACACAATGAGTCCTGAGAAACAAAACATGGGACTTTTCGGAGCATCCTAGAGACTCAGTGGGTTTTCTCATGCCTGAACATTTTGTGTCTCAATTCCTCCAGCTCAGAGGGATGTGAGCTTGTATGTGCTGGTAAGTTTTTTAACCCCAGCTCTCCAGGGGACAAAAATGAATGCACTATGCACTTTTAAGTTTAATCTACATTATTAACATTCTTCCCCAACCTTTTTTTTTTGTCTAAACAATGTAAAAAATCAATTAAAGTCAAGCCCTGATTTTGGGTGTCTGCTGATTTCTGAAGTATAAGTGCTCACATTGAAAACTTCTCAATGACCTCTCTCATGCTAACAAAGCATACCCTGCATACAAGAGATGGTGAATGGGTTTGGGGATACGTAGTCCAGGTAGAATCCAACCACAAAACGAGTGAACAAAAAGTAGCTCTACAAGCAAGCAGAAGTGGCAGGAGTAGGCTCAGAAATTCCACAAAAAGCATCCTAAGGTAGATTCAATATCTGCTGAAGATAAAAAATGACTTCCCATTTTTCTTGTCCTGCAGATGGAGCAGTTGCCTTCACTCTTGAGTGATGAAGCCAGACAGGGATAGAGTCCACCTTTATGGCTGTTGGAGTGGTCAGGATCATGGTGTAGGGACCTTTCCTTTAGGTTCCAGGCCAGAGGCAGCTTACTTCTTGAGAAGGACTGAGTCTCCCAGGCTGAAAGCAGGTGCAGGGTCAGAAGTAGGGAAGGGTAGGGCATCTCAGACAGATTTCAGGAGAATCCTCTGTGTTTCCTGGAGCCCCTGCAGGAACTTAATTAGGGAAAAATTAGTGACATCCACCTGGAATTCTTCCCTTATGAAGGGAAGAATTGGCTGGGGTCTGCTGAACAGGATTTCAAAGGGTGTGAGCTCTAGTCTATTGGAGGTACATGGCTATGGAGCAAAGCCAGTGGAAGGACAGTAACCCAATTTTCCTGAATTTCTAGGACCAATTTAGTGAGGAATTCCTTGAGTGTTCGGTTGGCACTTTCTACCTGACCTGAGCTCTTGGATGGTAGGCACAATGCAATTTCCATTCCACTCCCAAGGCTTTTGTTATTCCCTGAGATATCTTTGCAATAAAGGCTGTGCCGCTGTCAGAACCTAGGCCAATAGGGAGACAAAAGCGTGGGAGGAGGTCCTTCAGGATCTTTTTTACTACTGCTATGGCTGTTTCAGGTTTTACAGGGAAAGCCTCCATCCGCCCTGAAAAAGTTTCCACAAAAACCAAAAGATAGCTATGGGCTGCTGCTGGGGGCTTCACTTCTGTGACATCAACTTCCCAATGTTCTCCTAGCTGCAAACCTCATAGCCTGATCCCCATGGGGGTAATTTTTCCCTGTTTCGTGGTAACTTGTGCACATGCCCGACACCGGGCATTTGCACTGGTCAGGAGATTGTCCAAGTGTGGGATAAAATACGTGTCTCTCAGTAGTAGGCCCATTTTACGTGCCCCTAGGTGGGTAATCTGATATAACTGTGTGACCCATTCTCTTCCCAGTGCTCATGGGACAAAGACTCATCCTTCAGGGAGGAACCACCACCGAAGGTTGTCTTACTGCCCCCCTTTTTACTTTGCGAAGGAATCATCATAGGACGAGTAGGAGGGTGGGAGTACCTCAACAACAGGACATAAGGGGGTAACACAAGAGTCAGGTAGAACTTCCAGGGCAGCCTCGCAGCTGCATTGGCCATGTGATTTCCCACAGCCTCTAGAGAGTCCCCGGATTGACAACCAGGGCAATGAATGATGGGCAGTTTAGCAGGTAGTCAGACAGCTTCTAATGAGGCCAGAATTTCCTCCTTGTTCTTAATAGTTTTTCCTGCCAAGGTCAGGAGACCCTGTTCACAGTGTAAGGCTGCATCAACATGGGCTGTGGTGAAGGCATACTGGCTATCAGTATAAATATTTGCTGATTTCCCAGTAGCTAGTCATAAGGTTTGAGTCAGTGCAATGAGTTCAGCTTTTTGGGCAGAAGTGCCATGGGTCAGTGGGGCAGACCTCAGAACTGAAAGAGAAGGGGAAGAAACTACAGCAGCCCCAGCCCATGGGAAGCCTGAATCAGTGAAGCTACTCCCATCTGTGAAAATGCTCATTTGGGGTCTAAGTACAAGCACCGAAACATAAGGACCCAAGCACCACATCATTCCCCCCTTAAACAGAAGGGACTGAAATCTTTTGGGGTTAGGGACGATGGTCTCAGCTTCTGAAACTGCTTCCTGCTGGGTTTGGGTGTAGAGCTGTCCCTTCCTCCTGGGCTCCCTTTGGTCAAGGAGTCAGTTCTCTAGCCAGTGTCCGGAAATTGGTCGATGCCAGATCCAAGAGGTGGTGGGTTGTGGTCTCAGACAGATGTTGGTACCCAGTCTGAGCAGTCACCTGGAAGTGGACGGCATGGAGTCTAGAGGAGACAACTCTGGCAAGGAGATTAAGCAGACAATGGCCAAAAAGAAGTAAAAGGAATATAATCAGGAGTGGGACAAGAATAATAGTTAACATAGAGAGAAACCAGCATCCCCAAGAAGAGGATGTACTGGTGTACTAAGGGTTTGTTATGGATGTCTCACATCCAGGTGACTTTCTGTAGTCCTACTGAGCTCCACCTACTGAGAGTTGTTAATATACGCACAGCAAGAGGTGTTGGCCAGGGCACAGACACCTCCACTAAGCAAGTAGATAATCCAAAGCTATCGGATCAACTGGGACCACATTTGCCAGGGAATTCAGAGGTTGCTGAATGTCCAAGAGACCATAAGCTGTGTCATTTGCCAATTGGTGAATGGTCCCTGTGAGGTTTGAAGGAATGAACTCATGTTGTAAATGTCCATACCAAGGCATGAGATACTCTGCTCCCTTTTAAGGTACCAGAGAACATTTTCCCAGAATCCACACTTCACTCTTGCTAGGGTGGAGGTACTGGGTTTAGTAACATTGAAAATGGTCAGAGGAGGTGCCAAAAATCCAAGGGAGCACACACTAAAATCCTTATAAGGTGTAAAACACCAGGTGGCCAGAACAACAGTCCTGGGGTCCTGCCAAGGAGTGGCATTTTGCTTTA
>NW_027555736.1:254339239-254479239 GCF_003287225.1 Phascolarctos cinereus
GTCCTGGATCTTAAACTGAGATAGGATCCTTAAAGCTCGCCCTCTACAAACTCCTCCCTTTTCGAATTTGTAAGCAGCTTGAAGAGATGAACATCTGCTCCTAACTCTCTGATCCTTGTCTTAATTAAGGTATCAATTCAGGAATAATGAAAATAATATGATGAAAAACACTGCCCAAGAAAATGCATGAAGTAACAAGGCAGGTAAATTTTTAAATATATAGATTGCACTTAATTTGTTTAAGTTCTCTACAGCCAGATTTTTTGGGTTGGCCCCCGGGGAATGACTGTCTGCAGTTTCCCAGGTAATATTAGGACAAATGAGCAGAAGGGTTACTATTATGACAAATACCTTCTAAACGTTTCTTAATCTTGTCCATTTTACAATGGGGGAGTTGTATGGAAAAGGAATTAACACATACCATAGTAAAGCGATAATCACATTTTAAAGTAGCTCTAAATTCAGTTTCTGCAAGTTCATGCCAAATGAATTCCACAGTATCTTTTAATGCATCCGGTTTTTTCTAAAAATCTAAATCAATTTCCCCTTGTTTTGAAGTGCCAATGACACATTCTGAGCCAATCCTTCAGTATACCGTGCATCCTGCAATTGTTGTGTAAACATAGTAAATGTTACTGCAGATGCAATAAGGGATGAATAAGAGATACCAAGGACACAATTCCCCAAATGACACATTGGATGCATCTCTTTTTTCTTACAGAAATCTCTTGATTAAGACAGTACAGCAGGAGCTAAAAACCATCCCTCTTCTACTTGAGTAGGAAATATAGAATATTTAGGTCTTTCTAATATCATAGCTACATATTCCCAAGTTCCATGTGCATAATATAAGCATCTATTTACAATACCATTTTTGCATGCAATTTCAGAATACCCATCAGGTGTCAGTGTGATGTTGGGTCTTCCCAAAAGAAGTGCCTGATGCATGGGTAAACAGTCAACTAGCTTTTTTCTATTATAAAGAGTAATATCAGGTTTAAAGGGAGTGGCAGCACATAAGTATATAGGATCAAATGCTGCCATTGCTAACCAAAGTTTCTCCTGATGTACACCATTCTTATTGGCACAATCCTTGGCATAGTCCACCCTTGTCTTGCACCCTCAACACTATGATCTAATTTATTCCATATTTCAAATCTTTCCCAATTGTAATTAGCTACACCCCTATACTGTGTATGACATTTTACCCCAGGTGGAAATCTATGTCATACTGATAATAAAGATATATTAAAACAATCTGGCCAGGGAGAAAAATGAGCTGGCCCTTTCACAGATCCAATAGTTTCTATATCAAACATAGATATATTCCCTGAGGAACTAATTGAACAGAATGAGTAACAGTTTCTAATTTAACACAGTAATCTATACATCAATCCCAAAACATATTGGGAATGGGCCAGTTTTGCCTTTAAAATCGTATCCTAAAACATCATACATTTCTAAATTTTTAACTCTCCAATCCCTTTGTCCAAAAATTTCTGCAGGCATAATGTCAATAACTGGGTCATTCCATGTGAGTGGTTTTGGCCATGGGGATCATTAATGTATGAACAAAGCTGCAAAGTCCTTCCTTCAATACTCATTGTTTATAACAGCATTATCAGTTGCAGCAGCTGTCCTGCCAACTTTGCCCATCATCTTGGGTACTGATTTCTTGTTCTTTTGTCCTTTTTCTTCCTTCAAATTTGAAGTTTCTGGAACCTCCAGGTCATCTCTGATACAGATTCTAATGTTAATTTCAGGGATCCATATTGGTCCTTCTGTACCATCTGAAAAAAGCATACCCTCGTCCCCAAGTGAACAATTTGTCTGGCCCAAACCAATGATTGGTGTTTGGGTCCTTTCGCTTGACTCTTTTTTGAGTCTTTTATTCCTCATTACTACTTCCCTTATGTAATCTCAAGTATTTTTCAGCGGGGGTACAGCCTCCTCTATCAGGAGTAAGAAAATTTAAAGCATATATTGCTTGAGCCAATTGATTTCGTGGTCTACCCCTAGCTTCTCCCCCTTTTTGCTTTTGAAGAAATGTTTTAAGAGATCTATTTTTCCTTTCCACAATTGCTTGACTAGTAGGATTATAAGGAATACCGGTAATGTGGTGTATATGAAACGTAAGACAGAATGTAGGAAATGCATGAGAAACATAAGCAGGGCCATTATCAGTTTTAAAAACTGAAGGCACACCAGAAATGGAAAAGCAATGAAGCATATGATCTATAACATTTTGTACTGCTTCTCCTGCTTGTTCAGTAGCCATAGTGAAGGAAGAGAAAGTATAAACTGTTACGTGAATAAATTGTAACTTTGCAAAACTGCTGTAATGAGTAACATCCATTTGCCAAATTTCTCCTGAATGTAATCCACATGGATAAACAGCCAATTTATATGGTGTAGGGGTGGAAGGAAGACATTTGCAACAGGATTTTATTATCTGACCAGCCTGCTCTCTAGTAATCCCAAATTGTGTCCTTAACATGGAGATAGACTGATGAAATTTATTATGTGATTACTTAGCTTCCTCAACGGACAACATTAACAAGGTTTGTCTAGTAAGGTCATCAGCTATCTGATTCCTGCTTGTGACAGGTCCTGGAAGCTCTGTATGTGAAGGACCATGTGTACAATATACTGGGGAAGTTCATTGCAGAATAGTTTTTTGTAACATCACAAAAAGTTGCAATATATTATAATTAGATGACACTTTAATTTGAGCAGTTTCTATATTATTAACCGTTCCTACTGCATATTTACTGTCTGAAAATATATTAAAACGACCAGAATATCTTTCTAGTAATAACATTATAGCATAAATTTCATTTTGTTGGGTAGAATCTAATGGTGTGTGTGCTACATATCTCTCATGAGGGGGAATAAAATATGTTGACATGTGATTAGGGGGAAGTGTCAGTAAAGGCACAGAGCGCTCCCACTATGGGATTCTTTTGTACTATCATATTAATAATCCACTGATGTTTCCTAGGAAGTTGTAAAATTGGGTATTGATATGTATTGTCTATATCCCCTTGAAAAATAGTAAGAAGCACCTGCCAAGAATAGTCTTGACTGAGCAATTCTTCTATTTGTTTTTTGTCATAAGGCTGATGTATAATATTAGGGGCATTTCCAACTAATTTTAATACTCTTTTGCAGGCTTTCTTAGCCAAATCTGCTACCATAGAAGGATATGTTTGTAGGGTATATTTTGGCTGCTAAGGCCGAAAAACCCACTCCAGTAACTTCTCTTTCTGATGTATACATGAAAAGGTATATCTGGGGTATCTAATATTGTAACTTCTAAAGGCATACCAGATTCTATGTGATAAACCATTGCAGTTTCTATTGATTTCCATATTTTTTCTAAGTGCTGTTTTGCTTTGGTGGTAAGTGTTCTAGGAGATGTAGGGTCAGGATCACCTCTAAGAATATCATACAGTTTCTGTGATTCATGAGTTCCCATTTTTAAATAAGATCTGATCCAATTAATGTCTCCTAGGAGTTTTTGAAAATCATTTAATGTTTTTAGTTTATCTTGTCTAATACATATCTTCTGAGGCTGAATTTCTTTCATTCCTAGTATTTGTCCTAAGTATGAATAAGGAGGTGCTTTTTGAATCTTTTCAGGTGTTATCTCTAAACCGTGCTCTGTAAGAGCTTTAATCATTTCCCGCATAATACTGGCTAATTGTTCTTTTTGTGGTTCTGCTATATATTGCTGACACATGGTGGGGCTATTTTTCATCCCTTGAGGAAGCACCTTCCACTGATATCTTTGGTGAGGCTGCTTTAGGTTTTCTGATGGTAATGAGAATGCAAAATATTTACAATCTTCTGCTCTAAGGGGTATAGTATAAAAACAATCCTTTAAGTCAATTACCCACAAAGCCCAGTCTGCCAGGATTGCAATTCGAGAAGGCGGCCCTGGCTGCCATAGTTATCATGTGGGCATTGATTTATCTGAGATCCATTAACATTCTCCATTTACCTGATGTTTTCTTAACAGCAAATATAGAAGAATTCTATGGACTTCTGGAAAATTCTATGCAACCTGCTGCCAATTGTCTGGTTCTTATATCTTGAAGAGCCCTGATTTTTTCCAAATTAAGGAGCCACTGGTCCACCCATATGGGGGGCCCTTCTTTCCAAGTTATTTTAGGAACCTGTACTGTTCTTTTCTCTTTGGATGTGACCCCTACAAAAATTTTTCTACTTATAATAGCCTTCATGTGTTTCAATAAATCTCTTCCCCAGAGGCAGCATGGAAGGTGTAGCAATACATATGGTCTAACTTTTCCTTGCTGCCCCTCCACTTTCCAAGAGAGCCATGCCATGTTTTGTGCAGGAGTGTCTATTTCTCCTATTCCCTGTAACATCACATTTCCTTGATCTAGTGGCCATTCTCTAGGCCAGGCCCATAAAGTGATAAGTGACTTAACAGCTCTTGCATCTATTAACCCTTCCAATCCCTTTCCCTGTACCTCCATTTTTAGAGTTGGTCTGGCATCTGTGATAGTTCTATACCAAAACAGTCCTGTACTACCAAATCCTTCTGTCCCCCTTATTTTTTCTGTCATCTTTCCCAGTTTTTTATAGTCCATTACAATCATTTGTGCTATTCTTTCCATTTTTTGAATGAAAAAATGACAACAAGGAAAAACATATGCCATAACCTCAATTTCTCCAGTGTAATCAGAATCCACCACTCCAGGGATGACCATAAGTCCCCTAAGTGTCTGGGAACTATGACCTAATATTAAACCCACCATCCCTGGGGGTAATGGACCATTTACTCCAGTGGGAATGCATATAACTTCACCCTTGATGTCTTTATCAAGACTGGACCTTAAATCTAATCTCCCACTACTGGGGTGGCATGAATAAGGCCTAGTATTGTGAGTTTTGTGGGTGTGGAGCAGGGACTGGTTGAATCAGTGAAAGTGCTGCTCCAATTGTCTTCCTGGGCCAAGTGAGCCCCTCTGGGGGTTTAAAGTCTGCCCATTAACATCTGAAGTAGATCTCCATTGTGATGCCCAATGATTTCCCCTTTGACACCTAGGACAAGGAGTACTGGGGGGCTGTTATAGTGACTTCCTAAGATCCCTGCAATCCTTTTTCCTATGGCTGGGCTTTCTGCTATTAAAGCATTTTATCTTTCCTTGGTCCTGTGACTTTCATAACTCAGTTTCTCCACATAAAAGATTTAAAAAAGGTATATGATCTATTCCTATTAAGGCAATGAGTGAATATAACTGAAACTATGGGTAAATAATTTAGGTGAAATGTAATCCTAGGGAAAAGGAGAGAAAAAGTTGACTTAGGAAGCAGTAGAGTGCCAAAGATCAGTAAAAGAGACCCTGAGAAGGAAGTGATTCATAAAAGAGGTTCAATCTATTAGTCATTGGAAATGGAAGATGTTTGAGAAGGTTTGACAATTAGAAATGGGCCTAAGGTGGGATAGAAATTTATTATGAGTGCAGAAAAGCCTACTACATGTGATCCAACACTTTAGAATTATTGAAGTGATGTGGGGTGGTTGACACTGAGTCAAAACCATCAGTTCTGAAAGTTTCAGTGTCAACAACATTCCCTAGTGCTTTGGAACTAGCTCTAAGAGAACTGTCAGAAGTTCAGGAAAGGAACTTCTCCCTGGGAGGAAGAAGGCATTCTTCCTCTTTTTGAATAGAGCAAGCCATGCAAATTGGTTCCCTCCCTACTGGGATGAAAGCAGCCCCAAATCTGTACCTGCAACTCCTCTGGGAGACAAGCTCAAGCTCTTTGTGTCCTTCCCTGCAGAGGACTTATCTGGAAACGCACCATGAAATTTAGGCTGAACTGGGTTTTCCTTCTGACCATTTTCCAAGGTAGTTTATGGAGAGGAAGGGACAATGTGAAGTGGTGACTTCATTGATGATTGACTTTAATTCAATGTCTCTGTGTTGCAGGTGTCCAGTGTGATGTGGAGCTGGTGGAGTCTGGGGGAGATGTGGTGCAGCCTGGGGGATCTCTGAGTCTCTCCTGCAAAGCTTCTGGATTTACGTTCAGCAGCTACGGATGAGCTGGGTCCGCCAGGCTTCAGGAAAGGGACTGGAATGGGTTGCAACATTAGTAGTAGTAGTAGTACTACTATGCAGACTCTGTGAAAGGCCGATTCACCATCTCCAGAGATAATGGCAACAGCATGTTATATCTACAAATGACTTCCCTTGAGACTGAGGACACAGCTGTGTATTACTGTGCAAGAGACACAGTGAGGAAAAGGAATGTGAGACCTGATAAAAAACTTCCCCTGCCAGGAGGGAAGTGTCAGTGAGGCAAGAAGTGGACTGAGCTCATGATGCAGAAAGTAAAAGATGCCTATATCCAGGAACAGGTATAGTGAATTTCTATTTTGGCTTGTGGTGTTTTTTTCTGTCCCAGGAGAAAGCAACTTTTCCAGTACCTAGCTATCATTCTTAATGCCTCACTCTCAGTCCCACCTCTACCCCATAATCAATTGTAGTTATGTATTGTCCATTCTACTTTATCAGAAATTCTACTCTACTCTACCTTCTCTCCTCAAGGTACTGCAACCACCCTGAGGTAGGCCTTTCCAACTCATACCTGGACTATTATGCTAGCTTGATATTTTTCTCCCAGCCTTAGTACTCTCTTCACTCCAGTTCACAGGAAACTCAGCTATTAATATCACCTTCCTGAAACATAGATCTGACAGTTTTTCCCAAGTTCTGGTGAATCCAGAATAAAACATAAGTTCTGATTTGGCTTTTAAATCCTTTTGTAGCATGGCTCCTTCCTGTCTTATTCTACCTTAGTTCTTTCCACATGCTCATCAATCCAATGACACTGATCTCCTTGCTGTTCCTTTCACAACAGATTCCATCTCTCTATGTGTATTTTCACTGGCTGGAATTCTTCTCCTCCTCATCCCTGCCTCCTGGCCCCTTGACCTCCTTAAATCTTACCTAAAATACTCCCCACCTTCTACTTTCCCCATCCTCTTTAATTCCACCTTTATGCTGCATATATACATATACACACACACACACAGATTAGATAAATAAATAGTGCGTTATTATTTCAATGTTGTCTCTCTGAATAAGAGTGACCACCTTAAAAAGAGGTACAATTTTTTGCCTTTCTTCATATCCCAGTACTTAGCGCTGTGCTTGGCATATAGTTTACTATGCTCAATAAATAAATACTTGTTGCTGATCTGACCTTCTGTTCCTTTTTGAATTTGGCTCTCCTAAATTGCTGAGCTTTGTTCTATTTCTGATTTACATGTTATATACATAATGAGTAAATACTTCACATTTTAACATATCCATATGAGGTATAATAAATTATTGAGTATTGTTATGAATTAAATTTAACAAAAAGGTAAATTAAGGCACCTTTCTCTAAGCAAGATATGCATTCTATTTTCAAGGGTGGAAACCTGAGAACAATGGGTCAAAACTGCCTCAGTCTCCAGCCAAAGATCCCAAGCAAAAAACAGCTCTCCTTGTATAGAGTCTGGCTAGTACAGAACAAAGAACAAACAGGATAGGTGACATCAAGGGCTTGAGGTCAACATGACTTTTTTACATAGGTGGAGTGTGGGGAACAACATGAGTGGTTTGGAAATTTGGAGTGGGGCCTAACACCAACCCTCCTTCTTTCCCATTTATGACTAAGAAGTGGTTACTTTGAGTCTACTTTCATGTTAGAAGAGTGGTCTAGACTTCTTCTGATTGCAAACCAGATAGCCCTGAAGGATAGTTTGTAGTGTAAAGATATTAGAGAATTCCCTTATGGCAAACCATATTCCCTCAGGGTTAGCAGAATTCCTTCAGACAGAATACACCTGATTAACAAGAGAACTGGATTTCAAACTTAACCCTTACAGGTCAGCTGAATTCTGAACTAAGTTGAGAGACATAGAACCATAACTAAGTACTCAGTTATAGGGCATAATCAATTAATTGTAAATAAGATAAATGAGAAAATGATACAGGATCCATTTTAATCTTCTCAGTATTATATGCATACAGCCATATCACATGCATTATGCATAGATTAAAAATGCCTTTACAAAGAGACTAAAGAGTGTCCCACTCACAACTTGTAATCAGTATAAAAAAAAGTGTTTATAGCTTTAGCTGATGTAAGTAATTTCATTAATCAACCTCAGAGGATTTTTAGGCTTGAAGTATGAAAGGAATTGACTCTACATGAGGAAGTTGTAGGAACTGGCTAACCAATAGAATCCCAAAACTGTTAAAGCAAATGGGCAAACCCTGCTCAAATGAGTTATTAAAAAGGATTTAATTCATTTTTAAAAGTAAGGAAATTCTAGTTGCTCCTCTCAGGTGCCTTCTTACCCTGACACCTGAGCTTTTTGGACTCAGTAGCAATTGGTCACTGACTCCTCAGCAATGTTGACTCCATTGGCACCAGAACAGAAACGTTTAGAAAAGATTTTCAATGCAGTCATCATTGCCGACATCTTGGAAAGTGAGGATTCAGCTCATCGAAACTTAATGAAAAAAACTGTGCTTGGTGTCTTGTTTACCAAACTCCATTTCTGATCACCCATTCAGTATTCAAAATGTCTGTTCATGGATGTAGATATTCTGCTACTGACAAACATTGATGAGCTTTAAAATTGAACATTATTATTTTTGCACTTAATAGTATTTTATGTTTTCCAATTGCATATAAAGATTGTTTTCAACATTCATTTTACAAGATTTTAAATTCTGAATTTTTCTCCCTCCCTCCTTTGTAACATATACAATCATTTTAAATATATTTTCATATTAGTCATATTAGGAAAGAAGAATCAGAACACAAGGGAAAAACAAGGACAAAGAAAAAAATAGTTAAAATAGTATGATTTGATCTGCATTCAGACTCCATAGTTCTTTCTCTGAAGTTGGATACCATGATTCATCTTGAGTCCTTTGGAAATATTTTGGTTCATTGTGTTGCTGACAAAGCTAAGTCCATCATAGCTGATCATCAAACAATGTAGCTGTTATTGTGTACAACTTTCTTCTGGTTCTCCTCACTTTACTGTGTATCAGTTCAAGTAAATGTTTCAGGTTTCCCTGAAATCATCTTGCTTCTTATTTATTACAGCACAATAATATTCTGTCACAATCATGTATCAGGCTTATTTAGCCATTCCCCAGTTCATATATATCACCTCAATTTCCATTTCTTGGCCACAACATAAGGATACCCTTTGATCCAACAACACACTGCTAGGTCTATATCCTAATGAGAATGAAAAAAGGGAGAGGACTACTTGTAAAATTTAACTATGTTCTACATAAGTATGGAATTTTTACTTTCTTTTGTAAAGATTATGAAGCAGTGACTGAAAAATGAAAATACAAGTCCTGTGCCAGTGAAGGAAAAAAAAAACACACAAAATTGACATAGTTCAGATTCTATGCATTATACAAGATTTCACAATCCCAATGGCTGATGTGAAAATAATTTGTTTTTATGGAAAGGTCCTAATGGACCTTGCAAACCCTTACCCTTACTTTCATCTTCACCCTTCTTCTCATGGAATAAGAGCACTGACCCACCCCTTTCCTACTCAGTACAAAAAAAGGCAAGGTAAATAAGAGCAGGGAAAAGATGCTCTATTTCCTGAGGACATAGTGATGGCAGACTTGGAAGCTCTGAATAAGGAGAGTGGTGTCTTATTTGGAAGTTCAGTTCAAAATGCTCTGAAAGTGTAGAAGACAAACTCATGCCCCACAAGGGCATAATGTGCTCAAAGTAAGTTGAGGGGCAGGTTATTATAAACTGCAAAGAGAATATAGTAGAAACTCTTTCTAAATGCTGTGGAAGAGGAAATGGGGAGTTGGTTTTTTTGGGGTGCCTATGTCATGGTCCCACAATACATTATGGGCCTATATTAGAAACAGTATATGCCTTGAGATACAATGGAAGCTTTCTTTGCATCTCTTGTCCATTTCATGCTTCATTTACTCTAGGTGGAAGAGAGGTATGAGAGAACATATTTGGCAGTAGAGGTATATAACAGGTGGATTCCAAAATTAAAAATGAGCAAAGGCACCGAAGGAAACACAAGAGCCAATGGACAGGGGCAGAGATATAGAGGGAAAAGGTATCCATGAGCAGATTCAATTCAAAATCAAGGATAAGAGAGACTCAGGGTTCTTCTTTAATCAGAAATTGGAAGAGATTCCCTCAGAAAATATCAGTAATAGAAAAAAGCCTAATAAGCATTTTCTTGGTATTGAGAATAATTGGAGTGATTGGAAAGGACAGACCCTGTCTTTTGCATCATCAATGTTGCATATTGTTAGTGTCATAAAGTGTTTTCCAGGGTTTTAGAACCAGTTCTAGAGGATCTTCTCTTTGCAGATCAGGGAGAGGACTAACCCCAAGGAGGTGGCAGCTGTTCTTCCTTTTATTGAAGGGATGTGGGAGATATCTTTGCTTCTCCTGATTTATTTCTTGCCACTGGACCCAGATGGCTCTGGAGAAGAAAGTGTGTGTGCTGACCTTGCACAGTCCTCCACCACTTTAATCCAATTCACTTGCAAATCATGAATCACCTTCCTGATGCCATGGTCCTCTTTGACAATGAAGGACAAACAAGAAGAATGAAGGGAGGAGGACATGCAAACTTCTTTTTTCCTTGTTATGTAAACCAGCCCAAATCCTCTAGCTCTAAGAGAGGAAATTCAGTGTTGTGTGACTTCTCTTTTATCCTGATGACTGACCCTGTAGAGACTCCACACTGGGATTTGAGCTGAATTGGATGTTTTAAAAAATATATTTCACTTTCAATTCACAGAGCAAACAAGCATTTCCATAACACAGCACAATAAAAAAGATGATTGCATATACAATTGCAAATCTACCATGTACAACATGCTATTCCTCCAAATATAGAATAACATTATCCTGTAACTCATGTAAATTATCATGTAAATGTAATCATGCAAAAAAAAAATCTTCCCTGGGATCATCTTGTAGTCATCCTTGTTTTCTGAGAATAATTACTTCCTGTACCATCTCTCTCCTTTCCCCCTTTGCCTAGAGCAATCTATTCCAAAGCTTATTTCTGTTTCTTTAAAATTTATGTTGTCCTCTGATGCTCACATGCTTGCTACAAGCC
Source organism: Phascolarctos cinereus (assembly GCF_003287225.1). Taxonomy (NCBI): domain Eukaryota; kingdom Metazoa; phylum Chordata; class Mammalia; order Diprotodontia; family Phascolarctidae; genus Phascolarctos; species Phascolarctos cinereus. The sequence continues at coordinate 254,350,407 of NW_027555736.1, forward strand.
ATGAGGTAATAATAGCATTAAATGGCTTGTCCAGTTCTGGAGCTGAAAAACCTCTGGCGGCACCTAGTCTAATCCCTCACAAAGAGAAAACTGAAGGTAAGGGAATTTAATGATTCTTTGTAGATCACAGTGTCAAAGTGTCAAAGGTAGAATTTGAAACCAAGTCATCTGACTCCAGACAACTAGGTCAGTTGGTTGAGATTATGGCATAATAATAAGATAAACTTATGGTTAACCCAAAGAGTATTGGTCTAAATTTATTTAATTTGCTCAAAGGAAGTTGAGAGGGAGGTTATGATAAACTACAAAGAGAACATAATAGAATCTCTCTTTCTAAATGCTGAGGAAGAAGAATTGGGGGGGGTCAGTTTCTAGGAGAGGGCTGGTTTGAAATGAAGCAGACTCCTTTTATTGATAAATAGCACAATAACCTCCTTAAAGTTTAGGAAAAAATTAAACCACAGCAATTTAGACCACCAGGAATTCACTGGGCTAAAAATAAACTAATTAGTGGTGTTTAGGGGAGCAGAGTTAGTGTAAGTAGAGGTCTCACATATCTTTTTCCTATGATTTAATTTTGCCCTGCATATACCAGCAGCCCAACCAAGCCATAGGAAATCTCTGGAAAGTGAGACCCATTGGGTTGCCTGAAGGCAGGAAATGGAAAAAAAAAAGTGGTGGATCATCTAAGACAGAATACTCAGTTTTCCTGTTACAGTTAAACCAAACTACAGACTATTGACTACCATAACATGTGGACAACTATTTGCTACCTTCCTTGTGTATGCCCAAAACAAAATAGCTAAGGAAGGATTAATTTTATCAATATTAGTCATCACAATGTGGCTGTTATTGTGCAAAACGTTCTCTAGATTCTGCTCATTCACTCAGTATCAGACCATGGAAGTCTTTCCAGGTTTTGCTGAATTCAGTGTGTTCATCATTTCTTATAGCACAAAAGTATTCCATTACATTCATATACCACAACTTGCTCAGCCATTCCTCAATTAATGGGCATCCTCTCAATTTCCAATTCTTTGCCACCACAAAAAGATCTGCCATGAATATTTTTGGATATGTGGGTCCTTCTCCCATTTGTATGATCTCTTTGGGATGCAGCCCTAGAAGTGCTATTGCTGGGTCAAAGGGTATGCACATTTCTATAGCCCTTTGGGCATAGTTCCAAATTGTACTCCAAAATGATTGAATCATTTCACCACTCACCAACAATGCCTTAGTGTTCCAATTTTCCCACATCTTCTCCAACAGTTATCATTTTCCTGCTTTGTCATGTTAGCCAATCTGATAGGTGTGAAATGGTACCTTAGAGTTGTTGGTAATATATAGAAATGCCAATGAGTTATGTGGGTTTATTTTATAGCCTGCAACTTTGCTAAAGTTGTTTTTATTTGAAGTAGTTTTTACTTGATTCTCTAAGTATATCATCATGTCATCTGCAAAGAATCATAGCTTTCTTTCTTCTCTGCCTATTCTAATACCTTCAGTTTTTTTCTTCTCTTATTGCTAAAGCCAACATTTCCAGTATGATACTGAATAACAGTGGTGATAATTAACATCCTTGTTTCACCCTGATACTATTGCAAATACTTCTAGTTTGTCCACAGTACATATTATGCTGACTGAAGGTTTTAGATAGATGCTATGTATTCATTTAAGGAAGACTCCATTTATGCCTATGCCTTCTAGTGTTTTTAATGGAATGGGTGTTGTATTTTGCCAAAAGCTTTTTCTGCATCTGTTGAGATGATCATGTGGTTTCTGTTGGTTTTGGTGTTGATATTCTCAATTATACTGAGAGTTTTCCTAATATTGTACCAGTTCTACTCCTGGTATAAATCCTACCTGGTCATAGTGTATTATTCTTGTGATAAGTTGCTGCAATCTATTGCTAGTATTTTGTTTAAAATTTTTACATGTATATTCATTAGAGAAATTGGTGTATAATTTTCTTTCTGTATTTTGATTCTTCCTGGTTTAAGTATCAGCACCATATTTGTATCATGAAAAGAATTTGGTAAGACTCCTTCTACACCTATTTCCCCAAAGATCTGTATAGTATTGGAATTAATTGTTCTTTAAATGTTTGATAGAATTCACATGTAAATCTCTCTGGCCCTGGAGATTTTTTCCTAGGGAGTTCATCAATCACTTGTTCAATTTCTTTTTCTGAGATGTGGTTATTTAAGTATTTTCCTTCCACTTTTATTAATCTGGGCAATTTATTTTTTGAAAATATGTATCCATTTCCCAAGATTGTTAAATTTGTTGGCATACAATTGGGCAAAATAATTCCTAATTATTGTTTTAATTTTCTTTTCTTGGTGGTAGCTTCACTGTTTTCATTCTTGATGCTAGTAATTTCATTTTCTTCTTTCTTTTTTCTAATTAAATTAAACAAAGTTTCATGTATTTTATTGTTTTTTTTTCAAAAAACTCAGTTTTATTTATTAGTTCAATAGTTTTTTAATTTCAATTTTCTTAATTTTCCCTTTGGTTTTCAATACTTCTAATTTGGTGTTTAAGTGAGGATTTTCAATTAGTCCCTTGTCTAGTTTTTTTAGTTGTATGCCCAATTCATTGATCTCCTCTTTTTCTATTTTATTTATGTAAGCATTTAGAGATATAAAACTTCCCCTAAGAAATGCTTTCACTGCAGTCCATAGGTTTTCATATGTTGTCTTATTATTGTCATTCTCTTGAATGAAATTATTGATTGTTCTATGATTTGTTGTTTGACCCAGTCATTTTTTAGGATTAGATTCTTTAGTTTCCAATTAATTTTTAGTCTATCTTTCCATGGCCCTTTATTACATATATTTTTTATTGCATCATGATCTGAAAAAGATACATTTAATATTTCTGCCTTTCTGCATTGGATTGTGAGGTTTTTATGCCCTAGTACAGGTCAATTTTTGTGTATGTGCCATGTACCGCTGAGAAAAAAAGTATATTCCTTTTCTTCTCCATTCAGTTTTCTCCAGAGGTCTATCATACCTAACTTTTCTGGTGTTCTATTCACCTCCTTAACTTCTTTCTTGTTCATTTTGTGGTTAGAGTTATCTAGTTCAGAGAGGGTGAGGACTTTAGTCCTACTAAAGTTCCAGCCTTGCTGATTCCAGCCCAACACCAGGTAAGCTGTCAGAACCCTGCAGCCTCCAACTGCCAACCAGGAGGAAATTCTGAAGCCTAGATGGCAGAGCAGGCAAACACCAACACCTGGACCTCTGGGTACCTCAGTGAGGGTGGGGGAACCAGTGGAAACCAGCTCAGACAGTTACACGGTGCCTTGGCATTCTGCAGCAAAGGAGGTCCCAGTGATTCAGGAGATCTAAGGGAGGCAGCACTGCAAGGGGCCCCAGGCAGATAAACACCCTGCAGCACCCCTCTAAAAAGAGCTGAAGAAAGTTAAAGGAAAGGAAAAGCAGGCAACCTAGAATTACCTGAAAGTTCCAGCATTTAGAGACATAAAACTACCCCAAGGGAGTGTGCCCTTGTCTCTTTTAATAATTTCCATTGATATTCTTGATCTTTTGCTTTTCCAAATAAATTTTGTTATTATTTTATCAAGATCTATAATGTATCATTTTGGTCATTTGATTGCATCAAAAGGGTATCGTAATTTTGACATATTGTCATTTTTATTATATGAACAGGGCCTATCAAAGAGCATTTAATATTCTTCCATCCATTTACATTGTTATTTATTTCTTTAAGGACATTTTGTAATTTGAAAGTATATGGGTTTTTTGTATTTTGCTTCCAGATATTTTATGCATTTTGTACTTATTTGGATTGGAATTTCTTTTTCCATTATTGCTTATTAGTTTTTGTTTTTATTTTACTATTAGGCAGTTTTAAAGTTTCTGTTTTGTTTTAAGGAAAAGAGTTTTAGTTCAATCAATTATCTTAGTGGAAAGAAACTTTGGACTATGTTGTGTTAACTGAAAAGGAAGTCCAATTTTGCTTAGGTTCATTATTTACTTATGTTTATTATTTAATTTGGGATAAACACATATGTGGGGCATGTCCCAAAGTATAGATGTGTTTTATAGACCACTTATCTCCAGTTCTACTTAGGAGGAATTAGAATTAATTGCAATTGAGTGGAAAGATAATTGGATTAATTTTTTTTAAAAAACTAGAGAGATCAGACAAATATTTATATATATGTAATGTGGAAACGTTTTCAGAATCCTACCTTCTATAATATTTAAAAATATTTAGCTTTGAAATTCTCAATTATTTGAAGTTTTGTTATTTTAATATTTTATTCCATTGACATGTAAATTTTTTTGCATTCATTTTTAAAAAAATTGACTTCCAACTTCCTTCCCTCCCCTCTTTCACCCTTCAATGACAAGAAGGCAGGGAAATATGCAAATCATATTTGCATATTTCAAATGTTCAACACAAACACAGACTAAAAACAAGAACCTGGAAAAAAAATAAAGTTTAAAGAAGTATGCTTTGATCTACATTTAGATTTCTTGAACTCTTTCTTTGGAGGTGAATAGCATTTCTCATCGTAAGTGCTTGGGAATTGTCTTGGATCATGTTATTGCTGAGAATAGCTAAGTCATTCAAAGTTGATCATCATGCAATCCTGCAGTTACTGCAGACTGTGTTGGTGTGGTTCTCCTCATTTCTTTTTGCAACAGTTTATGTAAGTCTTCTATTCCCAAAATGCTATTAAACTGTGCATACCCTTTCATCCAGTAATACTAGTGCCAAGTTTATATCCCAAATAGATAAAATACAATAAAAACAAAAAAAGGCAATGATCCTTTACATACAATAATATTTATATCAGCTCTTTTTGTGGTGGCAAAGAATTGGAAATTGAGGTGATGCCCATCAACTGGAGAATGATTAGCCAATTTGTGGTATAAGATTGCAATGGAATGCTATTGTGCAATGAGAAATGGTGAGGAAGATTTCAGAAAAACCTGTAACAAATTTCTCTCTAAAATATTTGAATCAGTTAAAAACTCTGCCAAGAGTGCTTCAGCGTGCCAGTTTTCTCAGATCTCCTCCAAGATTTTTCATTTACATTATCAGCCAATCCAGTAGCTGTAAGGGGGTACTTCAGAGTAGTTTTAATTTACATTTCTCTAATCAATAGTGATTTAGAGTATTTTTAAATGAGTATTGATTTCTTTGATTTCAAACTGTGTATTCATATCTTTGACCTTTTACCAATCGGGGAACAATTTGTATTCTCAGTCATTCATAGTTCACTGCTTGTTTGAGAAATGACACCTTGATTAAAAAGAGACTTCTTTAAATTTTTCACATTTCTTTCCCTTCATCAATAATGATAAAGTTCAGAGTAAGAAGTATCATTTTCCCATGTAGGAATGTGACAATTTAACCTTAATTGAATTCCTTATGATCTTTCTTTCCCATTTACCTTTTAAGCTTCTCTTGAATCTCGTGGTATTTGAAAATCAGTTTTCAAATTCAGCTCTGGTCTTTTGATCAGGAATGCTTGAAAGTCCTCTATTTCATTAAATTCCATTTTCCCCAAAGTTATGCTGGACAGGTGATTCTTCACGTAATCCTAACTCATTTTCCCTACAGAACATCATATCCCAAGCTCTCTGATTCCTTAATGTAGAAGCTGCTAAATCTTATGTGATCCCAACTGAGGCTTCACATTACTTAAATTGCCTTTTTTTCTGGGTGCTTATGATATTTTCCCTTCACCTGATTCCTCTGGAATTTGGCTATAACAATCTTTGGAATTTTAATTTGTGTTATCTTTGAGGAGGTGAATGGCAGATTCTTTCAATTTCTATTTTACCTCTGGTTCAAGATATCAAGGCAATTTTCCTAGATAATTTCTAGAAATATAAAGTCTAGGCTTTTCTTTTGATCATGTCTTTAAAGAAGTCCAATAAAGCTTAAATTTTCTTTCCTGTATTTTAAGTCAGTTTTTTTTTCAGATGAGATATTTCACATTTTTCCCTATTTTTTTCTTCCTTTTGATTTTGTTTTATTGCTTCTTGATGTTTCACAGAGTTATTACCTTCCATGTGCCCAATCCTAATTTTTTTAGGAATTATTTTCTTTACTGAACTCTTGTGCAGCCTCTTCCATTTAGCCAATTCTATTTTTTAAGAACCTATTTCCTTCAGCAAATTCAGTACATTTTTTCCCATTTGGCCAATTCTTTTAAAAATTCTTGTTTTTATTGAATACACACACACACACACACACACACATGCACACACATACATGCATACATGCATGTATATTTCCATTTGGTTGAATGCCTTTTAAGGAGTTCTCTTCAGTTGATTTTTGTGCCTCTTTTATTCATTCTGGTTTTTCATGTTTTTTTTTCTTTTCCAGAATCTTCCCGATCTAAAGAACACCAGATGCTGAGTGAAGTATGATTGAAGGACCTTCTGTTATTTTGGAAGTCAGGCTTAGAAGTACTGAACAGACATGTTTCTCTGGATAGAGTAAAAGCAATGATTAGAGGAAAACATGTCTTAAATGCTTATGTCAACAAAAAAGAGAAAGAATACACTAATGAATTTGTGATGTAATTAAAAAAAGTAGAAAAAGAACAGACACAAAAATCTCCAATCAAAAACTGAATTGGAAAACCTAAAAACTCATGGTGAGATTAATAGAATTGAGATTAAAAACATGCAATTAGTAAATAAAACTAGGAGTTGATTTCATGAAAAAAAACCAAAGTAGATAAAGAGTTAGTTAATTTGATTTAAAAAGAGAAGAAAACGAAATAAGTGGTGATGAGGGTTGAGAGGTTGGGACCTCTCAAAAAAACCAAAGTACAAAATGGGTCATCTGGAATGAATTCACAAACTCAAGCACTCTTAAGCCAACTTGCCAACAGTTTATTCTTATGCTTTTCAGCAGGCAAGGATTCTTAAGGAACCTGCAATCTGAAAACAGTATAGCTAAAGTTTATGTAGTATAAAATATGACAAGACATGTATAAAGTATGCTAACTAGGTGATTCAGGGAGGGATTAGGGAGTGCTTGAGGAGGGGTCAGTTCTTAAAGAAACATGCATTTCTATCTACTGCACAGGTGTTTTACTCAGAGTTCACTGGGAAAAGCCCACAAGGTGGGCCACATGGAGGTGTGGTTTTAGGCCTGCTACCTCACTAAGTTAACTAGAGTTCAGGGGTAACTGAGAGTTGTCCAGTCTGCCACCAATCAATGTCTTGTTTGAGAAGATGGATATAAGGAGTACACTTATATCTTAGGTCTAGAATACAGTTAATGAGGAGCCCAGGGTGTAGATAATGATGTAGGGTGGTAAGAGATAGTCCAGTGGGTGAAAATGTCTGTATGACCCAGTGCAAAGCCAGTTCAAACTAATAAATCCTTCAGGTGCTGTTTGGAACTGCACCAGGAGAGAGATAAAGGTCTTGCTGGGGTCCACTCATGAGTAATTGCTAGGCACAGTGTCCTTGGGCTGCAGAGAAGCTGTCAGGACAGTGTTTCTGAGGCTAGGGAGAAATTAGGGTCCAAGTACAAGCATCCAAACACAATCACCTAAGCACCCCAACAACTAGTGTCAAAAGTGAAAAAGTGAATATACAACTAATGAAGATGAACTTAATTATAAGGAGCTATTTTGCCCAACTACATGCCAATAAATTTAACAATTTAAGTGAAATGGAAAGATATTTACAAAAATATGAATTGCCTCAATTAGCAGATAAACAAATAGAATATCTAAATATGTCTATTTTTCAAAAAGAAATTGAGCAGGTCATAAATTGGCTTCTTAAGATAAAAGCGTCAGGACCAAATGGATTTACAAGTGAATTCTATCAAATCTTTCAAGATCAATTAATTCCAATATTAAATCAGTAATGTAGATAATGCATAAAGAAGAGATCTTACCAAATTCCTTTTATTAAATGAAGATGATACTGATACCTAAACCAAGAAGGGTAAAAAACAGAAAAAGAAAACTATACATCAATTTCATTAATGAATATGGATGCAAAATCCTAAATAAAATACCAGCTAAAAGGTTACAATAATATATTGCAAAGACTATACATTATGATCAAGTTTGATTTATACCAGGAGCTTAAGGATTTTTTTTAACATAAGGAACACTATTAATATAATTGGGTATATGAATAATAAAAGTAAGAAAATCATGATTGTATCAATAGATGAAGAAAAGTCTTTGATAAAGTTTAACACCCATTTTTAATTAAAGCAGTTGGAAGTATGGGTATAAATTAATTTTTCCTTAAATTGATAAATAGCTTTCACCTAAGACTATCTGTAAGCATTACTTGTAAGAGGCATAAAGTAGAACCCTTCCTAGTAAGATCAATCTTGAAACAAGACTGCCCACTGTCATCAATATTATTGAGGAGTGTATTGGAAATCCTAGCAATAGCAATAAGAGTAGAAAAAGTAATTGAAGGAATCAGAATAGGTAATGAGGTAATAAAGTTACCTCTTTTTGCAGAAGATGTGATGAGGTAGTTGGAAAATCCCAAAGACTCCACTAAAAAGTTAGTTGAAACAAGAAATAATATTAGGAAATTAGCAGGATATAAAGTAAATCCATAGAAATCATCAGGACTCCTACATGTAACAAATAAAACCCTGTCTGAAGAGATAGTAAAACTAACCCATTTTAAATAAACCTAGATGGCATAAAATACTGGAGAGTGTAGCTCTCAAAACAGACTCATGAGCTATATAAACAAAATCATCGAAATTTTTTATACAAATAAAATCTGATTGAAATAATTGGAAAAATATTAATTGTTCATATGAAGGTAGGTCCAATATAGTAAAAAGAACAATTTTATCCAAACTAAGTTAAATATTCAATGCCATCCAAATTATATTGCCAAAAATATCCTTTCTGAATTAAAAAAAATAATAAGTTCATTTGGAAAAAGAAACTGTCAAGAATATCAAAGGAAATAATGGAGGAAATGTTAAGGAAGGAGATTTGGCTGTGCCAGATCTTAAACTATAGTATAAGGGAGTAATTATCAAAACTATATGGTAGTGGGCAAGAATTTCAAATCTGATCCATAGATAAGAATAAGCATTTCTTTTACAGCAGCAAATAAGCACAATAACTTTGAATTTGACAAGTATGAAGTCTTAAGATTTGGGGTAAGATTTTGGTAAAATTTGGGAGAAAACTGGAAAGAGAAATGGCAGAAACTGGGCATAGATAATATCTTGTATCATTTACCAAAATAAGGTCAAAATGGGTATCTCACCTAAATATAAAAAGTGATTTTACGAGAAAATTAGAAGGACATGGAAACAATTACTTATCAGACTTAGTGATATTAAATATTGATATTTCACTTATTGACTTATTAATAAATGAGATAGAGAGGAAAGTTAGGTGTAAAATTAATCACTTCATTTTACATTAAATTAAAAATGTTAATTTTTACATTACATTAAATTAATTGATGTAAAGAAAAGTATTCCCTTTAAATATATTGAATTAAAAAGTATTTTTACAAATAAAACAATTGTAGCCAAGATCAGAAGGAAAACAGAAAACTGGGAAAAATGTTTTATAGACAGTTTATAAGATAAAGGCCTCATATTCAAAATACATAAAGAACTTTGTCCAATATATAAGAATATGAGTCATTTCTTAATTGTTAAATGGTGAAAGGATGTGAAGAGACAATTTTGTGAAGAAGAAATCAAAACAACTTATAATGCTATGAAAAAAATGGTCTAATCATCATTGATTAGAGAAATGTAAATCAAAACTACCTTGAGACATTTTACACATACCAAACTGGATGAAATGGTAGAAGGGGAAAGCAGCAAACGTTGGAGGGGATATAGAAAAATTGGGACACTAATTCATTCTTCGTGGGATTGTGAACTGATTCAACAATTTGGGGAGCAATCTGGATTTATGCCCAAAGAGTTATTAAACTACCTATATCCTTTGGCCAGCAATACCTCTGTTTGGTCTGTTTCTGAAGATAATTAAGGAAAAGGAAAAGAATCTATGCATCTCAAATGTTTATAGTAGCTGTCTTTGTGGTGGCAAAGAACTGGAAATTGCAAGGATACTCATCAATTGGGGAATTGCTGAACCAGTTGTGGTATATGATTGTGATGGAATACTATTCTGCTATAAGAAATGATAAGCCTAATGATTTTAGAAAATAGATGGAAAGACTTGCATAAAATAATGAAGAGGGAAATGAGCAGAAGCAAGAGAATGTAGTATACAGTAACACCAATATTTTTTTAAGAACAACTTTGAGCAAATAAATTATTTCGTCTACTGTAAATAAATAAAATCACTCTAAAGGACATATGTAAAAATATGCCATCTTCATCTAGAGAAAGAATTGATGTATAGAATGATTTTACATATGTATACTTTTTTGTATCTAATGATAGCTACCTCTAGGGTGGAAAGGGAAGAAGAAAAGGAAAAGAAAATAACAAAAGAAATCTACATGATAAAAAAGAACCAGAGGGCTAAATAAAATTAGGAAAAATGCAGTGGTCATCTCTTGAAAGAAAACCCCAAATTAAAACTTCCATGAATATTATAGCCAAAATCCAGAGCTTCCAGGTAAAGGGGAAAAAAAATTGTACTAATGAGCAGAAAGAATTCAAGTATTGAGGAGTCCAAGTCAGGATCACAACTGATTTAATAGCCACCACTATAAAGATGTAGAAAGCTTGGAATAGACTATTCCTAAAAGAACACTTTACCTATCAAAACTGAATAAAACCCTAACTGACAAAAAATACAGATCTTTAATTAAACAGAGGACTTTAAAGAATTCCTGATAGAAAGAACAGAGTCATGAAGAAACACCGAAAGTGAAATACAGGAGTTGAGAAAGCAAAATGCAAACATGAATGAAAAATCTTGTTTCTCTGAAACCACCTCCTACAGACAGCCAGTGGTACAATGGGTAAAGCTTTGGGCCTGGAATAAGGAAAACCTGAATTCAAAACTGTCTGCAGACATCAGCTTTGTATGTCTGGGGTACATCAGCTATTTTTTTTTTACCTTGGTTTCTTCAACTATAAAGTGGGGTTAATAACAACACCTTTATCATAAGATCGTTGTTAGGATAAAAAGACACATTTGTAAAAATCAGTTAACACAATTCTGGGAATATAATAGGCCCTGTATGAATGCCTACTACCTTCTCGGAAAGAAAGGTTAGAGAAAATTGTGTCACATAATTAGGCTGCACAATAAGTATGTATATAAACAACACCACCTGACCTTGTCCCTTATTTTCATCTGAAGTATCTAAATAAAGGAAGAAAAGTGAGACACACACACAGAGTTGAGTACAAAATATTAGATGATGTGAGTGAATAGGTCAGAAAACAGATTAGAGAGGGTTGAGAAGTGCCTTAAAGGAAGGTATCTGGTATATACTTTTCCTAGAAGTTAGTGAAAGGGATAACATTTGGAAAGATAGCTTGAAGATAATAGAGGGTGAGAGAGCCTTTTCAGGCTTGAGAGGTCAAGATATATTTTGTAAGAACAGAAATTTAACTATATTCTATAAGCTGCTTTCAAATATTGTGTTTCCTATAAGATATGTAGCAATGAGGGGAGAATTCAAATGTAGGAAGAAAAAAAACAGAAACAGAGAAAAGAAAACCATGTCTTGCTTTACAGTACAGGAAATTTGACAGTCTCCAAGGCTGATTGGAGGATAACTTGTGTAAAAATACAAACCAGAATTCTAATGGTCCCTGATGAGAATTACTTTTTCCTCAATAAGTACGAGTGTAAAATGGACAGAAAACAGAAAAATGTTGTCTCAGCTGATGTCACTGTGTACAGTAGGTGGCAGCAGACTTGGGTACTCTGGGATGGAGGTCTCTGCAATCTGAGGCTCAGGCTATGCCTTTCCCCACATTCTATAGAAGATATACATATTCCCCAGGGGATATGGTGTCACTGTGTCATCACACACAATGAGTCCTGAGAAACAAAACATGGGACTGTTTGGAGCATCCTGGAGACTCAGGGGGCTTTCTCATGCCTGACCAGTTGTGCCTCAATACTTCCTTCTCAGAGGGATGTGAGCTTGTATGTGCTGGTAAGTTTTTTAACCCCAGCTCTCCAGGGGATGAACATGAATGCACTATGCACTTTTTAGTTTAATCTACATCTATTACCATTTTTCCCCAACCTTTTTTTTTTTTGTCTAAACAATGTAAAAATCAATTAAAGCCGTGATTTTGGGTGTCTGCTGATTTCTGAAGTATAAGTGCTCACATTGAAAACTTCACAATGACCTCTCTCATGCCAACAAAGCATGTCCTGCATACTAAAATGGATGGTGAATGGATTTGGGGATACACAACTTCCGTGGAATCCAAACACAAAATGAAGGAACACAAAGTAGCTCTATAAGCAAGCAGAAGTGGCAGAAGTAGGCTCAGAAATCCCACAAAAAAGTGTCCTAAGGCAGATCCAATATCTGCTGAAGATAAAAAAAATGACAAAAGCTTAGAGTGCTTTCCTAATTAGAAATGGCATTGAGATAAGCTGGGGAAATAACAGCAACATACATAAGACTATTGAGCAATCTCTTGGTATTGAAGGTAGATTGGAGTGATGGAGAAGGATAGACACTGAGTCCTTACCAATTATCTTTGGATTCTCAGTGTCACTAACCTTCCCCAGGACTTTACAACTGATTTTGGGGGAAACTTCTCTGAATTTCAGGGAGGGGACTCACCACAGTGGGAGGCAGGTGCTCTTCCTCACACTAACCAGAGGAACACATGCAAATTGGGCTCCTCCCTCTAGGGATGAAAACGAGCAAAAACCTGTGTCTGCAGCCTTGGGAGAGGAGCTTTTCTTCTGTGTGGCCTTTCTCTACTAAAGATTGATCTTGCGAGGCCCGAACAATGAGTATTGGACTGAATGGAATTGTCATTCTGACTTTTTTACAAGGTAGTTTTGTATTTTGTTTGTTTTTTGACCAAGGGTACACTCTTTGAAGGGGTGTATTTGTGTGAGTATTGTCTTAAATGACTCTGTTTGCAGGTGTCCATTGTGATGTTCAGCTGATAGAGTCTGGGGGTGATGTGAGACAGCCCGGAGGATCTCTTTGCCTCTCCTGCAAACCTTCTGGATTCACCTTCAGCATCTGTTACATTAGCTGGGTCTGCCAGCCTCCAGGGAAGGGGCTGGAGTGGCTGGCATCTATTTATAGTAATGTAGGAAAAACATTCTATGCAGACTCTGTGAAAGGCAGATTCACCATCTCCCCAGACTACAGCAAGATCGTGCGGCATCTGCAAATGAATTCCCTTAAAGCTGAGGACACAGCCTTGTAGTATTGTGCAAGAGACACAGTGAGAAAAAGGAGTATGAGACCAGACATAAAATTCCTTATTCAGACAGGTCACATGGAGAGTGACTTGGAGAGGGAAGTCAACAACACAGAGCACAAGGAGTCTAGTTAGAATAACAGCTGAAGCATGAGGCTGAAAAATTTGAAGAATCAGGCTGACAAAGTTTTCATGATCTGTGGTTTATTCCTAAGTTACAGTGAACATCTATCCCTTTCTGTCTGTCTGTCTGTCTATGTATGAATGTATGTATGTATGTACGTATGCATGTATGTATGTATGTATGTATGTATGTATCTATCTATCTATCTATCTATCTATTTATCTATCTATCTATCTAATCTCCCCCTTGTGGGATTAGACCTAACCGTCTATAGGGGCTGAGGAACACGAGGATTTGAATGTTCCTTACATAAGAAGAGGAAAACTGATAGAGTCATGAAGGTGGTAGATGATTCAGATGCACTTGGAGTGCATTTGGACCTGGTATGGCTTCCCATTTTTCTTGTCCTGCAGATGGAGCCGTCGCCTTCATTCTTGAGTATTGAAGACAGACAGGGATAGAGTCCAGCTTTTTGGCTTGTTTGAGTGGTCTGGATCACTTAGGTTCCAGGCCAGAGGCAGTGTACTTCTTGACCAGGACTGAGTTTCCCGGGCTGAAAAAATGTACAGGGTCAGAAGTAGGAAACTAGAGGGCCTCTCAGATTTCAGGAGAATCCTCAGTGTGTCCTGGAGCACCTGCAGGAACTTAATTAGGGAAAAATTAGTGACATCCACCCAGAGTTCTTCCCTTTTAATGGGAAGAATTGGCTGGGGTTTGTTGAACAGTATTTCAAAGGTTGTGAGCCCTAGCGTATTGGGGGTACACCGGCTATGTAGCAAAGCCAGTGGAAGGAGAATAATCCAATTTTCCTGAGTTCCTAGGACCAATGTAGTGAGGAATTCCTTGAGTGTTTGGTTGGCTCTTTCTACCTGACCTGAGCTCTTGGATGGTAGGCACAATGCAATTTCCATTCCACTCCCAGGGCTTTTGTTATTCCCTGAGATACTTGGCAATAAAGGCTGCGCCACTGTCAGAACCTAGGCCAAGAGGGAGAGACCAAAGTGTAGGAGGAGGTCCTTCAGGATGTTTTTTACTACTGCTATGGCTGTTTCATGTTTCACAGGGAAAGCCTCCACCCACCCTGAAAAAGTATCCACAAAACCCAAAAGATACCTGTGGCCTGCTGCTGGGGGCTTCACTTCTGTGAAATCAACTTCCCAATATTCTGCTGGCTGCAAACCTCATAGCCTGATCCCCATGGGGGTAGTTTTTCCCTGTTTGGTGTAAACTTGTGCACATGTCCTACACCGGGCAGTTGGACTGGTCAGGAGATTGTCCAAGTGTGGGACAAAATACCTGTCTCTTAGTAGTAGGTCCATTTTATGTGCCCCTACGTGGGTAATCTGATGTAACTGCCTGACCCATTCTCTTCCCAGTGCTTCAGGGACAAAGACTTGTCCTTCAGGGAGGACACACCCTCCAAGGTCGTCTTACTGCCCTCTTTTTGCTTTGCGAATGAATCATCCCAAGATGAGTAGGAGGGTGGGAGTGCCTAGACAACAGGACATAAGGGTGTAACACAAGAGTCAGGTAGAACTTCCAGAGCTGCCTGCCTCGCGGCTGCATTGGCCGTGCGATATCCCACAGTTTCTAGAGAGTACCCAGATTGATGGCCAGGTCAGTGAATGATGGACAGTTTAGGGGGTAGCCAGACAGCTTCTAGTAAGGCCAGAATTTCCTCTTTGTTCTTAATAGTTTTTTCCACCAAGGTCAGGGGACCGAGTTCACGGTGTAAGGCAGCAAGAACATGGGCTGTGGCGAAGGCATAACGGCTATCAGTATAAATACTTGCTGATTTCCCGTATCTAGTCATAAGGCTTGACTCAGTGCAATGAGTTCAGCTTTTTGGGGAGAAGTGCATTGGGGCAGAGGGGCAGACCACAGAACTGAAAGAGAAGGGAAAGAAACTACAGCTGCCCCAGCCCATGGGAAACCTGAATCAATGAAGCTACTCCCACCTGTGAAAAGGGTCATTGGGGTCCAAATACAAGCAGCCAAACATAAGGACCCAAGCACCACATCATTTCCCCCTTAAAAAGATGGGACCAAAATCTTTTGGGGTTAGGGACGATGGTCTCAGCTTCTGAAACTGCTTCCTGCTGGGTTTGGGCATAGAGCTGTCCCTGCCTCCTGGGGTCCTTCTGGTGAAGGACTCAGTTCTCTAGCCAGTGTCTGGAACTTGGTCGATGTCAGGTCGAAGAGGTGGTGGGTTGTGGTCTCAAACAGATGTTTGTACCCAGTCTGAGCAATCATCTGGAAGTGGAGGGCACTGAGCCCAGAGGGGACAAATCTGGCAAGGAGATTAAGCAGAAAATGGCCAAAAAGAAGTAAAAGGAATATAATCAGGAGTGGGACAAGAATAGTAGTTAACATAGAAAGAAGCCAGGATGCCCAAGAAGAGGATGGACTGGTGTACTAAGGGTTGTTATTGATGTCTCACATCTAGGTGACTTTCTCTAGTCTTATTGAGCTCCACCTATTGAGAGATGTTAATATACACACAGCAGGAGGTGTTGGCCAGGGCACAGACACCTCCACCAAGCAAGTAGATAATCCAAAGCTATCTGATTATCCAGGACCACATTTGCCAGGGAATACAGAGGTTGCTGAATATCCCAGAGGCTATAAGCTATGTCGTTTGCCAATTGATGAAGGGTCCTTGTCACATCTGAAAGAATGAACTCATGTTGTAAATGTCCATACCAAGGCATGAGATACTCTGCTCCCTTTTAAGGTACCAGAGAATATTGTCCCAGAACCCACGCTTCACTCTTGTTAGAGTGGAGGTACTGGGTGTAGTAATATTGAAAATGGTCAGAGGAGGTGCCAAAAATCCAAGGGAGCACACACCAGAATCCTTATAAGGTGTTAAACACCAGGTGGCCGGAAGAACAGTCCTGGGGTCCTGCCAAGTAGTGGCATTTTGCTTTACTTCTTCCCCAGAATCCTC
The DNA here is from genome assembly GCF_003287225.1 of Phascolarctos cinereus. Classification (NCBI taxonomy): domain Eukaryota; kingdom Metazoa; phylum Chordata; class Mammalia; order Diprotodontia; family Phascolarctidae; genus Phascolarctos; species Phascolarctos cinereus. The sequence continues at coordinate 254,366,837 of NW_027555736.1, forward strand.
ACCGCCTGGCCCACCCATCCCATAAAGGAAGGAATATCCCTTAGGGGTACAGATTGGACCTGTTGATAAAAGATGCTGAGCATGGATGCTGCCATGGATCAGTATGTTTACATGCCAATATTACAGGTAAAAGAGAAACTTTCAAAAGATCCACAAGAGTGTTACAGCTAGAAGGGGGCAGTAACATTGTGTGTCAACTAGGAAGAGAAGGTAAAATGAGAAATACCTACTAGGAGAGTGGCAGGAGGAATTTAGTCATAGGTGCAAGTAGGGAGTGTTCCCTCAGAACAGGTGATGCAGCTGGCAGAGGTAAAGTTCTGAGGACACATCACTGTAGGCATCATTACAGGTGGTGCAAGTCAAGAGACTAGCAGAGATATTTACATTCCCTTCCCTGGAAAGGGTCTTTACCTATATAGTGGCCATAGAACTTGTCTCCCAAGGATTTTGAGATAGAAAAATTTTCCTATAAAGGAATGGGCAGTAGAAAAGGGGATGCAAAGACCTCTGAGGTGGTTACATTGGAGAGGGGGGTTCTTGTAAAGAACTGCCTTCAACCAAAGAGATTCCGGACTTTAACCTCACAACTGAATAGATACACAATCTTCTTCTGCAAGCTTGTTTATCCTTCTCTAGTTATGCTTCAGAAATTGAATCCTTTACATATGATAAATTCAAAAACTAATTTTATACTTAGGCCATGGGATGACTCCAAATTCAGATCAAAACAGCCAGATCTCACATACTTATATTGTGCTGATGTCTTTTACTGACCACTTGCTCTGTTCAGAGAAATCTACCACAAAAGGAAAAGGCAGGGACATGTGACATCAACATATGACAGGATAGAATATCGTTAGCTCTGTTTGAATTCAGATAACAGTCACAGTTCTCCAATCATGCAGTATTAATTCCACATCATAGCGAGACTCAGGAATAGTCAGGTGAGAAACATTCCTTCTGGTAAAGTATGGGGGTGATATGAGACAACTTGGAGGATCTCTTAGCCTTTCCTGCAATGCTTCTGAATTCACCTTAGCAGCTATAGCATGAACTGGGTCTGCCAGTCTCCAGGAAAGGGGCCAGAGTGTGTGGCATTTATTTGGAATGATGGAAGAACCACATACTATGCAGAGTCTGTGAGAGGCCGATTCACCATCTCCAGGGACAACAGCGACAACATGCTGCACCTGCAAATGAATTTCATTAAAGCTGAAGACACAGCCATGTAGAGAAAAATAGTAGGAGACCAGATACAAACCTCCTCATTCAGACAGGCCATGTGGAGAATGAGTTAGAGAGGGAGCTCAACAACACCCAACACAAGGAGACCAGTTACAATAACAGATGAAGAATTACACTGAAAAAGTTTTAAGGTCTTTGGTTTCTTCCCAATTCACAGTGAACCTCTATCCCTTCCTATGTATCTATCTATCTCTCTATCTGTCTACCTATCTATCTATCTATCTATCTATCTATCTATCTATCTAATTTCCTTTGTTTTCTTGAGAATCTTTCATATTTGTGTTGCTTGCATGTACAGAGGGGAAATATGTCCTTTTAATGGTTTACATGTTTTTTCCATGGTGACTAATTTTTCTGTAGCTGTCAAACATGAACCAGATCAGGAATTATTGAACATTTGCTATGTAACCCATAGCATTTTCATAAAAGTGCATTTGGTAAATATAACTATCTGTACATAACTTTAATATATATATATATATATGTGTGTATGTGTTTATACATTTACATATCTATGTTATGTAGACGATCCACCCGTGTGTGTATGCAGATGTATATGTGTGTATGTGTGTATATATATGTATACATATATATATGTTTGTATATATATATATATATATACATATATATATATATATCCCATGTATATTCATACACATATCAGAAGATCATGAAGCTTTAATTGGAGGAAATCTGAAGCTTCTTTTCAGTCAGACCTCACATAATATCAAAATTATATTCCTGTCTTTTTCTTTAATCATGGATTTTAGGTAGCCCAATAATTCTTAAATTATCTCCCCTCAATCTCTTTTCCAGGGCAGTTGCTTTTCTGATTAACTATTTCACATTTTCTCCTATTTTTTTACTCTTTTGATCTTGTTTTATTTTTTCTTTATGTTTCATGGAGTCTCATGCACTTTTGAGAGTCCCTTGAATAGGAAAGAGGCCAAATCAATCAATATTTAAAGATATTAGTTCAAGCTTTTCCCTGTAAGGTCAAATACAAAAGCTGATGCTTAAATACTTTGGCCACATGATGAGTAGATGGTATTCATTGGAAAATATTTTGATCTTGGGAAAGACTGAGAGCAAATGGAATAGGGGATGACAGAGAATGTGATGAATAGATATTGCCGCATAAACAATAAGTAACAACTTGGAGAGACTTTGAAAGATAGGGGAGAAGGATCTGGTGTGGTATGCTCGTGGTGAATGAAGAGTTAGACATGACTGAATAGCTGAACAATAGTTAAATCAGTGAGAATTTATGAGATGACCAAATAACATATGATGGACGAAGAAAGCAGGAGAGCATAGGGCAGACTTCTGTGCAATTCCCATGATGAGAAGACATGTTCTGTATGATGATCTAGCAAAGGGGGGAGGAGAAGAGAACTCTGATAAGTAGGATGAGACCCAAGAGTGTGGTATCCCATAAACCTAGAAAGAAGAAAGTAACAAGGAGAAAAGAGAGGTCATGTCAAAGCAACAGAGAGGTAAAAGACAATGAGGATTGAGAAAAAATGACCTTATCAGATGAGACAGGAGTAAAGGAGATAATTGTTGATGGCATATTAGTGATATGAAATGAAAGAGAGAGGAAAAGGGAGTTAGCAGAGAATGGCCTCAGTTTGTATTTATTTTGCTGTTGATTTTCTGGACTAAAAAAGTAATGCAAAAAATATTAGTAATGCACATTAAATTTAAAACTTTTCTATGTGCATAATTTTTTTAGGGGGGCAGAGGGATGCATGTTAAACATTTTCTAGCATATAATTCATTGTAAATGTCCTTAATTTTCTAATATTGTCTTCAGAACCTCAAGGTTTCAACATGAATCTGAGGAAGCTAGGTGCACAGTGGATAGAGTGCTTAGCCTGGAGTCAGGCAGACCCGAATTCAAATCTGGGCTCAGTCACTTAATACCTATTAACAGTCATTCAACTTACTACCCTTGACAAGTCATTTAGCTTTCATTTACCTCAGTGTCCTCATTTGTATAATAGGGATAATAACAGCACCTACATTCCAGGGTTGATTTCAGGATTAAATGAAATAGTTGTAAATCACTTAGCATAGTGCCTGGTACAGAGTAAGTTTTATAGAAATGTTAATTATTATTATTGTTATCTGCATCTTTACTCTGGTATGAAGTATCAGCTCTGAAAACAAATGATTGAAGAATTATAAAGGTTTTGCTAATGGTGTTAACTCTAAAAATACTAAAGAGCTCACTCAGGTGATCACAACCACAGTTAACTCTGAAAAATAAAATGAAAGAAAACCAAAACCAGTGGTCATAAGCAAAAAGCTTGCTGTATTCCAGTGGGGGATGGAAACTAGCCACATGAGCTGAGGTTTCCTCTAGGAGGAGATCCAAGGCAGTGATGCTAAACCTTGATATATGTAGTTGTAGCTAGACAAAGAATCAAACTATGCGGTTCAGCAACAGTAGTGAGGCAAGGTTGCCTAGTGACAAAAAGTACATTCATAGCAGGGCTTCATGCCTGGGCCTGTTGGTGCTTGCCTGAACTTAGGAATCATCACTTCTGCCATTTAATTGCAGCAGAGTTCATGCAGAGGGTGAGCACAATGGACTGTTGTTATGCCAATCTGAAGAGAGAGCTTTCTTGTTGGTCCTTAGCTCTGGAAAACAGGATGTCTCCTAACAGTGAAAAAAGAGAGGAGTAAAGAAAAAAGAAGGGTGTTTTTGGCATGGGTATACTGACAGAAGGAGGAAAACCAATACTTCTGGTTCTTTTGAGTCCTTTGGAGTGTGCCAGTGAGATTGACACAGTACGTAACATAATGTCTGATTTGTTGGTGTTTTTTTTTTCATTTCCTTTTATAACACAAGGATATGTTTACTGTGAAGAATTTTCCTATGCTATTTTTCTTTTAAATGTAAAAGAATTTATGATCTTTATTAGAGAATGTATACGTGCATTTACACCAGTATATATGCTATAGCATATAGGGGAGAATCAGCATTTTTCCAGATTTGTCTAGGCAACATAATGAGCAGGAATAGACCCATTTAGATTACATATTAATGTGCTTTTGAAGGAGGACTGAACTTTGAAAGTAAAGGGGATAGGGAAGCTCTGAGTTTCCCAGATAATGATTAGTAAGAAAAATCATTTGTCACATTCCCTCATCTGATTCTAATGACAGGTGTAGCCTTCTCAGTGCATCACTAACTGATATCATCAAGGGGTTTTGGGGACTTATAACAATATGGGACAGGGGAAAGAGAACAGCACTGACAATTCAAAAGGGTAAGTACCCTTGAGTAAATACAGATACAGAGGCCCCAAGGGAAAAAGTAAAAATAAATTGTGTGTTTAAGGCTTCAGAAGTCTCTTCTCGTACAGCTGTCTGGTGTTCAGGACATCATCTGATGAAGTTTCCTGGTTGGAGTATTGCCAAGTGATCTCCAACAGACTGTCTTCTTAAAACATCTTGTGGAGAGAGATCCTCTTTCTTTGTTAAAAGTTTCCTACAAAACCGATCTTAACAAATTTTAAATAATCTTGCTAATAACCAGGTCAAGTAATGCAAGTTAACTCAACCTTTACATCTCAAATAATATAAAATCAAAATTGGAATGTTGACCAACTGTCACGTTCAAAAAACTCAAATAAAAAGGAAAATTAGAACCCAGTTTTTATACTTCACAACTTGACTTTCATTCCACCATCAGGAGGATAAGATTCCATTAAGAAATTAATAACAGGACACTGTTCAGAAAAATATGGACTTTAATACATGCATCATACATTGAGTGATCAATTTTAAAACAGCACATAACAATAAAAAAACTTCCAACTTCTGCTCATATTCAAATAAATAACCCTAGTTAAAGTAGGTATTTCCTTGAAGGCATGTACAGGAATACTTGATTTAACCAAATAATTTTAGCTGAAATTTCCATTTACGTCAAATTTTCAAACTCATGGAACATGGTTCATGAAAGAATTTGTTTTGCTTAAATACACATATGTATAACAATGGTTCTTATGAGATAGATTTTCATTAATTGGAAAAAAATAGAAGAAAAGTGGGTCAAATGTAGGCTCTTCTATTCGTCATTTGAAGCCTTTTACAACTGTCTTTCTACCACTTCTGTATTTTTACAAAATACTCACTGTATCATATTGCTGTTCCATACACAAAACACCTTGTCTCCTAACTCTGCATTTACATTTCTTTTCCCCCGTGACAGGAATGTACTACTCCTAACCTTCATTTCTTGGAATCCCCAGTTTCCTTCAAGACCAAGTGAAAATGTTAGCTTTTATATAAACCCTTTTTTGATCCCCTTTGATACTCGTGCCCACATTCGTCTCACTGCTATTTTGCATATATAGATGTTGTCTACATCATTAAAATGTAAGATGAGATGCTTGAGGGCAGAAATGATTTCATTTTTGTCTGCGTACCTCCCCTACTTAAAAAAGTATTTGGCCTATAAGAGTTCCTTAATAAATGTTTGATGTTTGCTTGATATATGCATTCTCTTTTTTTTATCCTGTCAGTAGCAAATATGGTTAACTACCTATTGTTGTAGATATTTATTATATCTCAGTAGAGATGAGAAGTGCTAGTAAAAAAAATAGAAACTTTCAATTCCCCATATTTTTCCATTCTCTCTACTCTGTCTCTAACTTTGAGCCCCAAAGTTAAAATTTACAAAGTCTAGAGAGAAGTCACATCTCCTCTGATCCTTCAAAGCAGCATCAAAACATCCCGTTTTCACCCCTATTCCCCAATCCTATAGTTACAGAGAGAAATGGAAGTGATGGTGGCAGTGGTAATTCTTTCAATGGAAGTGTTATGCACTGTGAAGAGCACTGATTATTGAGTCATTCTTGGAAAGGAAGCAGAGATTACAAAGCTTCTGTATGACTTCATACAGAGTAGCTGATATCAGACTAATATAATTTCTATTTTTTACAGAATCAATAAACTAGTATAGAGGGAGTGCTGTGGATATTGCTTTTGTGTATATTAATAAAGTATCTCATACTATTTTTGTGAGGAAGCTGGAAAGATATGAATTAGATGATAACACTATGGATTCAGAGCTGGTTGGTTGACCTGATTCAAAGAGCAATTGTCAAGGGTTCATTGTCAATGTGGCCAGAGATTCTAGTGAAGTGCCCAAAGAGTCTCTGTTTTGCCCTGTGTGTTTATCATATCCATGAATGACTTGATAATACAACACTGGCAGGAGTAGCTAACGTAGTAGATGACTAAGCATCTAAAACATCTTTAAGTTGATTTTTTTTAATCCTAACTTACAGAAAAATATATTTTACTTATATAGGGATCATGTTTCCCTTTCATGTAATTGATTTTTGCTCCTCTCCTTGCAGTCTGTTTTTCTCTTTTGACATACTTATATTCCCAACCACTTATTCTTTCTTTTTATTATTGGTGAGATTTACCACCTGGTTTTAAGTTTTTCTATGCTGCCAATTTTGTCTGTTATGCAGGAGATAAATCCAACATTTCCCACTCATTTCTTTCTTGCACCATTAGGAAATATTTTGCTGTGAGTCTATGCTGTCACTTCCCAAGAGATCTTGAGAATTCATAGAGCCTTCTGCTGTATCATGTATTGATTACTTTTCTTTTGTACTTTAATATTTATTCATTGTTTGAAATAGTTTATGTGTCCTAGTGGCTATCTTTTCTTATCTTATTAATGTATTCCTTACTGGGTTTATTTGTGAGTTTTCTTCGTATTGAGATCTTTGATAATTTCAATCTTCTTTTCATTATCTTTGTCTGTCTGTCTATCTATCTATCTATCTATCTATCTATCTATCTATCTATCTATCTATCTCTATCTATCTATTTATCACCTTCTAACGCTTTCTGCTTTGGTAGTAAATTCCCTTATGTCTAGATATCAGAGCTCTGCTTCTTCCTGTACTAGAGCAATTCACATTTCAATGGCCTTAGGCTTTGCCCATGTAACTTCTGAAGGGAGAAAATGAATGGCATCAACTGGATGTCAGGGCCTTTTGCTTTAGACATGATGGAGTCCCATACATTTGGCTTCCTATTCAAGTTCCCTCTGTTCCTTAGTTTTCTAGTAGCACAGCATGCTGCCATATTATTTGAAAGAGAGAAAAAAATTCGATTTTCGGTATCTCCACCTCTGCTGCACAGCTTGGAGTGGGAAGAAATTAGTGCTGTTGTAAGCCTATGGGTCACGTTGTGCCACCCCTCCAAGGATTTAGGAGCTGATATGAGTGGGAATTCTGAGGGAACATGTTGAGGATTAGGAATTATAAACCTTTTCAGCTGTTAGTTCATCAATTTGCTACCTTGTTAGAGTGCTTAGCATTTATATGATGCTGATAGCTGAAATTGCTTTTACTTCTCATGCATTGTTGTTATATTGAAAACATTTGAGAAGTTGTGAGGACTGGAGAAGATAGAGATTCCTTCATCTTGTTGGTCACATGACTAAGAATGTCTGATCAGATTTTGATGCAAATTTCTTTATATTCTTGTTGAAGGAAATGTAAGGAATTTTTTCCCTGATATCAGGAATAAATTTGTGATGTCCAATGTAGCATCCCTGTCTTAGCCTACTCCTCGTAGTCACTTTTACCCCAAGTAGTTTGTAAGTCAATACTCATGGGCCCAAACCAGTTGACACAATTAGTTCAAAGTAAAGACAAAAGGTATGGTATGAACTTTCTAACTATAAACATGAGGCACACTTTCCCACAAACACACACAGAGGCAGGGTGAAGAAAGGGTACATGCATGGAATGTGCTAATTGAAAGACACATATGAAGAATACACATGGGGAAGTCAACTCAAGTCTCTGCCACTTGAAGACCTTGACTTCCTCTTTCTTATTTTGAAACTTCTACATTTCTCTTTGTGGAACAGTATCTTTGCTGCACTGGTATTACAATTGTATCCGCTGGACAGCTGTTTTCCTTAGCTCAACTTTTGGCAGCAGAGCTGACTCTCTCTCTGTTTACAACTGGCTAGATTGCTTCTTTATATCAACCAAAGGGACATGGCTAATGTAGACCTTGCCCATGTAGCATCGGTTGCCTTCATCGTATGACCAAGGACTGTACTCTCAGGCTGATTAAAATTGTTCATGTCAACTAAGGGAGTAAAAATAAAATAAACATTTCTTCAAATTTCCTTACAAACAGTGAATGGGACACTCTTAAATTTTGCAACGTTTGGTATCTGTGAATAGGACACATAGGGTGATCTGAAATGGGAAAAGTCTAAAATCTGAGACCCTTATACTAGCATGTGTGAAACAGTGATTTATGGACTCAGCACTTGAAGAGGAATATTCTGAACTTTTCTCTTCTGTAGCCATTGAACTCCATTCACAACTTGGAGTTGTATTACGAATTATCCTTAATTTAGTAAGCAATGGAATAAGAAGGAATCACTTCAAATGTAATCACAATAGCAGGTGAGAGAAAACAAAAAGACATGGCTGAGACCCCTCCTGCTCTGTGACAAAGATTCCATGCTATAATGGTGACCAAGAGAGGAATTAGAGGCTTTTTTCCCCAGGGAATTGAATCCTTCAAAATAGTGATGATCTCTAAAAGTTCTCTGGATGTAGCTCTCTAAAAGCATAAGGATTCTGAAATTACAAATCCCTTCTGGAAAAAAAAGAAAGGGAAAGTGGAAGTGAGAATGAAAAAATGTGGCTGAGTATACAATTAAATTTACAGTAGGTGGCAGTAGAACTCGATATTCTGGGAAGCTGCCTCTAGTAAGGTAATGGGGGAATATAACTGGGATTGTGGATAAATAATTTGAATGAAATGTAATTTTAGGTAAAGAGAAACAAAAAGAAGACTCAGAAAACCACATAGGTGCCAAGAATCCAGGCAAGAGACCCTGAGAAGAAAGGGATTCATAGAACAGATTCAATCTGTTGAGAACTGGAAATGTAAGATGGTTGAGAAGCTTTGACAATCAGAAATGAGACTAAGATTGAGAAGTTTATTAGGAACACAAAAAGGCCAACTAATACTACTACTAGTCTCAGACCCAACTGTTTAGAGTTATTGAGGTAAATGTGTTATGATTGATACTGAGTCAAAACCATCCACTCTTGGAGCCTCAGAGTCACCAACATTCCCCAGTGCTTTGGAAGCAGCTCTAAGAGATCTTTCTCTCTAAAGTTCAGGAAAGAGACATCTCCCTGGGAGTAAGGAGATGTTCTTCTTCTCTTTGAATACAGCAAGACATGCAAATTGAGTCCAAACCTACTGGGATGAAAAGCAACCCCAAACTTGTACCTGTATCTCTGGGAGACAAGATCAAGGTCTGTGTGTCCTTCCACACAGAGGATTAACCTAGAAACTCACCATGAAACTTAAGCTGAACTGGAATTTCCTCTTGATTGTTTTCCAAGGTATTTTTATGGAGAGGGAGGGACAATGTGAAGTGGTGACTTACTGTGAATATTGAATTTAATACAATGTCTCTATATTGCAGGTGTCCAGTGTGATGTGCAGCTGGTGGAGACTGGAAGTGATGTGAGATAGCCTGGGGGTTCTTTGCATCTCTCCTGCAAAGTTTCTGGATTTACCATCCATAGCTACTGGATGAACTGGGTCTGCCAGGCTCCAGGGAAGGGGTTGCAATGGGTTGCAAGAATTAGCACTGGTGGAAGTAAGACATGCTATGTAGACCCTATGAAACATTGATTCACCATCCCCAGAGATGATGGCAACAGCATGTTATATCTACAGGTGAATTTCGTTAATAGTGAGAATATTACTGTGTATTACTGTGCAACAGACACAGTGAGGGAAAGGAATGTGAGACTATAGAGAAACTTCTCCTGAGGTGCCATTGAGTCCAGAAAGGGGTTGAGCTCATGATACACATAACAGAAGGGACCTAGATCCAGCAACAGGTGTAGAGAGAATCTGAATCATTTCCATTTATAGCCTGGGTTGTTTTTTCTTTTATTCCAGCAGAAAGCAACTTTTCCAGTAGCTAGCCATCAATCTTAATGCCTGACTCTAACTCCCATTGCTACCCCATATTTAATTGGTAGCTATGTCTTGTAAATTGTACTTTCATCACATATCTAGAATATTCTTACTTCTCTCTTCAAGGTACCACAACACCTGAGGTAGGCCCATATCAGCTCAACCTGGAGTATTATGCTATTCTGCTGGTTGTTCTCCCAGCCTCAGTACTCTCTTCCCTCTAGTCCATACTAAACTTAACTCTCAAAATTATCTTCCTAAAGCACAGATATGACGATTTCCCCCAAATTCCAGTGACTCTGTATTACCTCCGAGAGAAAATATAAAATGCTATTTGGCTTTTCAACCTTTCATAACACAGCCCTTCCTATCTTTCCTCTCTTATTCTACCTTGCTTCCTTCCTTGTGCTTGGCAATTCAGTGATGCTGACCTCCTCACTGTTCCTTTCACAAGAGATTTCATTTCCCTACTCCATGTGTTCTCACTGGTTGGAATTCTTCTCCTAGGGCAGCTAGGTGGTGTAGTGATACAGCACCAGCCTTAGAGTCAGAAGGACCTGAGTTCAATCTGGTCTGGGATACTTGACATTTATTAGCTGTGTGACCCTAGGCAAGTCACTTCACTCTGCCTGCTTCCCTGCCTGCCCCTCTTCCTATCCTCCCCCCAAAAAGATGACAGGAATTCTTCTCTTCCTCATCCCTTCCTCTTCTCCCTTTTGGATTTTTTCAAATCTCACCTGAAATTCTGCCCCCTCTTCCTTCTCCAATCCTAATTCCAGTGTCTTGTGCTGGATGTATCCTGTACATACATACACACACACACATGCACACAAATACACACACTATATACTACATATATTTTGAGCATAATTATTTTCATGTTGTCTCCCTGAATGAGACTAACCTCCTTAAAAACAGGGACTGGTTTTTGCCTTTATATGCCCAGTTCTTGGCACCCTTCCTGGCACATGATAAGTGCTTATAAAAGCTTCTTGCTGATTTGACCTTCTGTTGCTTCATGAATGAGACTCTCCAACGTTGCTGAGATGTGTCTATGCATCATTTCCATGTTAGGTAGATAATAAGTAATTTCTCTGATATTTTCACACATTAAAAAAATACTCATTACTATTAAATATTGTTGAAGGATAAATTTAAGAAAAATGTAAACTAAGGTAAATTTCTCTATGCAAGATAACATTCTCTTATCAAGAATAATAACCTGAGAATAAGATGGTTCAATGGCTGCCTCATTCTCCAGTCAAAGATGCCAAGGAAAAGGGCAGCTCACCTTTTAGAGGTTTTTGGCAGCTACAGAACAAAAAAAATAACAGGATAGGCAACATCATGTGCTTAAGGGCAACATCATTGGTTATATAGCTGAAGTTTGGATAACACCATATTGGTTTGAAATTGGGGGTCTAGCAACAACCCTCCTTCTTCCTTTAGGTGACTAAAAAGGGGTTATTGATTGAGTCCAGTTGTAAGGCCCATGATAATGGCCCAGAGTTACTTGGACAGCAAACCAGACATCAGTGAGGGATTGAAGGTCCTGTAAATATTTTAGGGCCAACTCCCTTGTGGCAGACCATATCTTCCCAGGTTACCCGAATTCCATGAGTCAGGAATAGAACAGTACTTAGCAGGAGAACTGGATTTCTCAACTTAACCCATCACAGGTCAGTGGAATTCTGAAGTAAGTTTAGAGACAGAGACTAAGAAGTCAGTTACAGTACAAAAGCAATAGTCTGTAAGTAGGATCAGTAAGAAAATGATACAGGATCTGATGAGGTGGGATCTGAAGTCCTAAAAGATAAAGATTATGTCTTTGGGATCTGGATTCCAACAAGGAAAATTCCTAGACTTTCCCACATGTTCAAATCTCTAGTTCTTCTGAGGCTTTAATCTTACCAACTGGCTTTTCATTATCATCTGTGCACAACCTCCCAATTCTCTGTTACCCTTAACCTAGCCTAGCCCTCCATTGCCTTACCTCCCTATGTCACTTCCCACTACCCCCTGACACTTCCCACCTTTAATCCTATTTGGACTCCATTCTCCCTTGGTCACATGGTTCAGGTCCCTGGCATTCTGTTACCTCACAGTAACCCCAGGTTAATGGCCACTTCATCTTGATCCTTCTCAGACCCCCACCTCCAGGTACCCCAGACTATTTGGGCACTCCTAGATCCCTTCCACAGTCTTTCTATATATAAGATCCATCTGTCCTACTTGAGGGGCTTAGATTCTTAACATCTGGCCCAGTTATATTAGCAATACACATGCTTAGATTGCTTAAGAGTCTGTCCAATCTGGCAGATTCTTTAAATCTCAATCACCCTAATGTTCTAATATACCATGACATTGGCTCAAATTGAATTCATTTGAGCAGGACCCCGGTGTTCTGATTTTGGGGTCCCAGCTCTCCACCTCTAAACCTCAAGAGATTCATTTTAATTTTCATTTTCTCACTATTATACGCATACAGAAATCTCACATACATTATGTGCAACATATAAAAAGTTTGAGAGGCATCGTTTCTCAGTAATTAATCATTTCATTAATAATGCTAGCATGTTATTAATAAAAAGATGGCCATTTGGCCATCTCTCTTTGAAAAAAAAAGCATCATGGAACCCATTCAATGCCCATGGAAAAATGTGTGGTCTTGAGAGTTTGAATCAACTCTGATTGGTCAACAATGAAAGAATGAATGTTATACTAAGACAGGGATTTATTCTACTGAGGATGTGGGGATGTGATTCTAATCACATGGGTTTGGTCAAAGAGAATTATTTGGATTCATATCCTTGTGTGATATAAGGGAGAACCCACATTTTCCCAGACTTGTCTGACTAAAACACAATGGGTTTCAATCCATCAATTCACCTAACTTTACCTTTGGAACAGATCTGAGTTCTCCCTCTCAGTATTAGCCCTTCAAAGGCTGCCTGAGTAACCCACAGGAAGTGACTTGTCGATGAGGAAGTACAAGGGCAAAATCTTGGCCCTATTTAAAGAAATACTTATTAAATGTAAGTGAGAAATAATTATTTCTCTCAAATGCATAATCATGACTTTACACAGAGAGTAAAAAGTGTCCCATTCATCACTTGTAAGTAAATGTAAACAAATGTTTCTATTTTTCTCCTTTGATGTGAGAAATTTAAGCAATCATTGTGAGGAGATTTTAAGACCTTCAATCATGAATGAAACTGATATTACATAAGGAACTTCTAGTGATTGACTGACCAATATAGCCAAAAAAGCATTAAGGGAAATAGGTAAACGTTGATAGAATAACTTATTAAAAATATTTATTCTTTTTTGAAAGTAAGGAAGATCTAGATGTTCCTCTCAGGTGCCCCTTCATCGAGGTGCTTTGGGTTCCTGCACTCACCAGTGAGCAGTGACTGCCTCCTCAGCTGCATAACAGGAAATTTTAGAAAAGATTTTCAATGTAATCATCATGATCAACACCTTGGAAAGCGAATATCCAGCCCATTCAACCTCAATAAAAAGACAGAATCTCTACTTCTGGTCACTAAACAGTATTCATAATGTGTGTTCATGGAGGCAGATACTCTGTTACTGGCAAATGTTGATGAGTTTTTTGAGAAAGAGAGAGAGAAGCTATTGGCAGCACCATACGCAGATTGGCCTGAGTGTTTCAATTCTGGAGTCTTTGTTGATCTTCCACTGAAATATACTATCAGCTGTTACATATGGCTTCTGAACGGAGCAGCTTTGGTGGTGGGGGTCAGGGTTTGATGAATATCTTCTTTAGCTGTTGGGCAACAAGAAATATCAGAAAACACCTGGCATTTATTTATAACCTAAGCAGCATTATTATATACTTCTGCCATCCAGCACTTAAGGTCCTTGGGGAAAAGGCAGAATTCATGCATCTCCCGAGATGAATCAAATTATGGAATTATACCCTAACCCCCAAATGAAAAGTTTCAGGAATGACGTTCATGACCCCATTATGACTCACAATTCCTCACTATTTGTTGGGATATCTTCAACACCAACATTTTACCTTTCTCTAGCAGTTTGGTGTTGGCAATGATACCTTCACAGAGAAAGTCCCAGATGCAATCTCACATATGTCCATTGGGAACCTCAACCCTCCCTCACAACCATTTTTATCCTTGGGTGAACACAAGGAGTGGTGGGAGCGAGGCCAGGCTGATTCCATGGGAGCAAATTCCTTCAACAATATCAAGGAGAAACTGGACATTTAACTCCGCTAACAACACCACAATTTTCTCTGGGAAACAATGGTAACACTGGACTGGTTCTAGATAATTTAGCATCTAGAAAAAGTGTTGCATATGGTTCCTTATAGTTGCTAGTGGCTTTGACTAAAGCTTCTCATTTGTAGGTTTATAGTACTAAAGTTGAAAATCGGATAGAAGTCAAGAAGTAAAAAGCTCACTTTCTGGTCAATTAATTGCTGAGTGACTCCTCACATGATCATTCACAGAAAATTTAATAAGTTTTTTATTTAACGTGAATCACAAATAAATTTGATGAGTGGGAAAGAAGTTATTAAACTATGGACCTGGCTCCTGAAACCTGAAGAACTGGGCTTTGCTCAGTTCTCTTCATAAATAAATGGGAAATGCACTAATATTTGCCTTCCTAATTTTCTATAGTAGATAGATATTTTAGGATTGGTCAGACACTGACCTAGTGGTCCCAATTTTTTTATTGAATAGCAAAGTAATACTGTCAAATTGAGTCACAACTTTAATAATTGTTACCAGAAATGATGGTACCCTTTTAATCTCTCTTTATAAAAAAGATTTTTTAAAAAGCCAATTTTCTGTAGGTACTATGGTAGCATGCAGTTCTATGCATTTTGGGGATGAGTGAGTTTTCTGAATGTTTACCTCTGGTAGCACTATGCATAACAATGAACACTGAGTAGTGAAAATAAAAAGTTAGACAGCAAATATGTTTTTAAAATTCTTGGGACATGTATACATGGTTTGTGGAATTGTGAACTAATCTGTTCACTTTGGAGAGCAATCTTGAATTATGCTCAATGAGTTATTCAACTGCCTATACCCTTTGACCCAGCAAAACCACTACTAGGCCTCTTACAAGGATGATTAGGGAAAAAGGAAAATAACCGAGATGTTCTAAAATATTTATAGCAGCTATTTTTGTGGTGGCAAAGAACTGGTAATTGTGGGAATGTCAGTCAGTTGGGGAAACAGATGAACCAGACATGCTGTGTGATTGTGATGGAATACGATTGTACTATAAGAAATATAGAGCAGGATACTCTTAGAAATGCACAGAAAGAATTACATGAACTGATCAGTTGAACAGAGGAGACATGCATCATACAGTAGCAAATGATTTTAGTAAACCTGTACTTGATAAATGTGAAAATTTAAGGTTTTGGGATAAGAATTTCTTATTGGCCAAAATTGTTGGGAAAGGTGAAGAGCAGTCTGACAGAAACTGGGCCAATTTAATAAGACCAATATCATACCATTTACCAAGATTGGATGGTTGTTCTTCTTCCTCTTGAAAGAGGACCAAAATGATGTCACTATGCTAGAGTCAAGTTATAGTGCATCTGACTGTGGTTGATCAAACTAATAAAAGCTCAGAATATTCTACCACGAGTTGGGCATAGAGATTCCACATGTAAACATTTGGGGTGGATTCTCTAAATTTGCACATCTTGCATTTCTTTTGAGCTTCTTCAATTTAGTTTTCATCCTTGGACACAGCACCTTCTCTGATGAGAATATGCCACTGTCCTGTGCCAGTGTCACATAGTTCCAAAAATTTTAATTTTTTTTTTATTATTTTCAGGCAGTTTGGATAAAGTGAGTTACTCTGTGTCACACAGCTAGTAAATGTCATGTTTGGTCTGAGGCCTGATTTGAACTGAGGTCCTCCTCACTCCAGGGCCAGTGCTCTATCCCTTGTGCTATCTAGCTGCCCCATTTCCAAAATTCTTTAGAGAGATGTTCATCCTTTTTTCTGACCCTATGTGAGCACTTGCACTGTGTGAGTTCCCCATATGACAGTCTTTTTGGCAAGCATATGTTTGGTGTTTGAACAATGTGGCCAGTTCATTGAAGCTGTGCTCTCTACAGTAGAGTTTTAATGCCTCACAGCTTACCTCAAAAAACTACCTGAGTGTGTGGTATCTTATCTTACCAGGTGATCTTCAGAATCTTCCTAAGATGGTGCAAATGGAAGCAATTCATTTATCTGACATGGTGCTGATATATTGTCTAGGTTTCACAGGCATATGACAATGAGGTCAGCACCAAAGCTCTGTAGACCTTCTGCTTCGTAGTAAGTCTAATATCTCTTGTCTCCCACTCTTTCCTTCAAAGCCTCCCAAATACTGAACTAGCTCTGGCAATGCATACATCCACCTCATTATCAATGCGTATATCCCTGGAAAGCATACTGCCAAGGGAAGTGAACTTATCCACCTCATGTAAAACACCGTTTGCTGTGACCAATGGTTCCATGTATGGATGGCATGGGAGTGACTGGTAGAACATTTGTGTTTTGTTGGTTTTGTTTGACCAAAATGAGTAAGCATACTCTCATGAAATTGACATACTGATGATGATCTTCTTTTGGGATCTATATTTTGACATAAGTTCAAAATTTATGTGTGACCTAGATAGATAGGTTGATATTATATCAAAATTGGAAGAATATGGCCCATTTTGCCTATCAGATTTATGGGGTGGAGGGCAACTTATGAATAAACAAGAAGTAGTGACTATTGTGTGGTGTAAAATGAATATCACTTATATTAAATTAAAAAGGTTTTGTACAAATAAAACCAATGTGGCCAAGATCAGAGGTAATGCAAAATTGGGGGAAAAGTTTTGAAGATGTTTTCTCAGAGAAATGTTTCATATATGCTGTGTAAAACCTTTGTCCAATTAGTAAGAATGTGATCATCTCCCAACAGATAAATTGACAAAGGATATGAACAGGCAGTTTTTCAACGAACAAATCAAAACTATAGTCATATGGAAAATTCTTTAAATCACCACTGGTTAGAGAAATGCAAATTAAAGCAACTTTAAGATATCACCTTAAACCTATCAGATTGGATAAAATTTGTGTGTAATGGTAGCCATCTATAAGGTGAGATGGGAAGGGAGGGAGAAAAAAGTGCACAGTAGAGAACAAAATAAAATTTGGAAGGAAATACAGAAATGAGGGTAGCTATGAAAATGATATGTAGTATTACAAATTTTTTTTAAAAAAGTAAACAGTGAAATGGAAATTCATTGTTTTATACTGAATCCTCTTTTCGTTGTGTTGTGTACATAAAGCTCTTCTTTTTTTTGTATTTAAGTTTAAAATGAATAAAAATTTAAAAAAATAAAATAAATTGCAAAAGCATGCAAAAAAGAAAAGGTTGAAGCACAGGGGGTAAGATTTTGAGTATTCTCTAATCATGGAAGAAATAGGAGGGGTAGTGAATGAAATGTACCTTAACAGGATTTAGCCTTCTCGAGAATTTTTGCTTTTTCTTCAGAAACTACAGTAAAGTTAGAATGATTGAAATGGTTGAAAAATATTCCCAGTGGATTTTTGAGATTCAAAAAGGGAGGAAAGATGTGTCTTACAATGAATATCCATTGCATGCATTTCTCACCCTGGAAAATCCTTCAAGATATTTCTCACACCGAATAGAATAATAATAATAACATTTATCTCCCAGAGTTATTAGGATAAGAAGTGATAGTATTTCTAAAACTCTTTGCAAACCTTGAAGAGCAATATGAAAGGTAATTATTATTATTGTTACCATCATGATGATGGATGAAGAAGTAGATATATAGTCTCTAACTTCTATGAGACAGCTGAGTGTGTTGATTTTACTAAAGAGAATTATGCAGGCATTAGGTTTTCAAAGAAACAACAATCAAGAGAGTGAGCTAGGCAGTCCTGGTGACTTAGAAGGCAAACAGACCCATGTCCAGAACAACTTTGATCATTTATTGACATAAATTTATTTATGCAATTTATACAATCTCAGTTACCCCTGAACTCTAGTTTACTTAGTGACATAGCAGGCCTAAAACCACACCTCCATGAGGCTCCCCTTGTGGGCTTTTCCTAGTGAACTGTGAGTAAAACACCTGCAGAGTATGTACAAGAAATGCATGGTCTTCGAAAAACTGACCACTCCTTAGCCACTCCCTAATCCCACCCCAGTCACTAGTTAATATATTTGGCACATGATTTATTGTATTTTATCCTATATAAAGTTTAACTGTACCACTTTAAGACAGCAGGATCCTTAAGAATCCTTGCACACTGAAAAGTATAACAATAAATCTTTGTCACCTTGACTTAAAGAATGCTTGAGTCTGGGAATTCATTCCAGATGACCCATCGAGTACTCCAGTCTTTGAGGGGTCACAGACTCTCATACCTCAACATTTATGGCACCCAGTGTGGGCCTTGTCTGAAGTCTCAGGCCTTCTCGGAGTTGAGGTAAACCTCTCCTCTCTTCCTGCCCTATAGTTGGGCTGCCCCTCAAGCACCTAGGAAGGCTTGGTGGGGATGGGTCGAGGTTGCAACAGGCTCTAGCAGATTTCCTTCTTGACAAGGGAAGCCTTGTTGGGAACTTTTGCGGGTTTTTTTGTCCCTCACCAGGACGCTGGTGGAGGCAAGTAGACTATGGAGCCAGTCCTTTTTTTTTTTTTTCTCATAGGCAAAGAGGATGGGCCAATCTCCCTCTTCACCTCCTGATTTGCCCTTAGGTTATCTTTTACAGAACTGGAGAAAGCTCAGTCTCCAGGACCTTAAGGAAAGTTTTGCCTGGACTCCATAAGATCTGGAGAACAATGAAAAATATTGTCTGATTTGTGTAGGGGATTTCTGACAAGTCTCTCTGAGCTTTTGGATTCTCCCTGTCATTATTATGTATCTGTTCCATGTTTGTGTCTGTGTGTAATTTTTCACCTTTTACAGCCAGGTAGCAAGAAGAGCATTCCAAGGGCTGCAGCTTGACTCTGGAATGCCGCTTTCTTTCTCTCCCCCTCTTCCTCCCTGGTAACAGCAGCCTCAGAGGAGCAGGTGGATGGCAGAGAGAACAATACTTTATTATTTACATTATATGATTGGTAAAAGGGAAGTGGAGAAGGATCCTCGAACTGACAGTTCATAATTAGAAAGAAGGTAGATATGTGCAGTTTTAAAGGCACTTTAATCAAAGTCCATCAGAGGGTTAAGTAAGTAGAAGTAAGGCAAGAAAGTTTAAGCATGTAGGAATGAGAGAAGTATGGGTAGAAAGAAAAGCATAAGCTATTTGCATGAACAGTGTGAAGAGAGGGTTTGAGAGTAAAAAGTTTTGAAACTTTTGGAGAATTGTTAGGGAAAAATTCTTTCTCCCTCTCTCTCTTTACATTCTAACTTTGGCCAAGTTGTTGAATATATAAGAGAGAGAGATAAGGAGGAAAGAAGGGTGAATCCTTTGCCCTCAGATCAAAGATAGACAGATTGAGTAGCACTTAATTTTTTCTGCCTCACATAAAAGAGACAAGTTTTTGTGCACCAGAACACAACCAAAAGGTAATTTAATTCATTCTGGTAATATTTCAAATGAAATGTGATGCTTTTAATTGAATGCTTAAGTCAGAATTTATTATACTGTTTGGGACTAAGGTAACCTGGGGTCCAAGTACAAATACCTAAACATAAGCACCCAAGCACTGCATCAGTGAGGATTGGAAAGGAAAGAGATTTCTCCATTTTGTTTGTCACATAACTAAGAATATATGATCAGATTT
The DNA here is from genome assembly GCF_003287225.1 of Phascolarctos cinereus. Taxonomy (NCBI): domain Eukaryota; kingdom Metazoa; phylum Chordata; class Mammalia; order Diprotodontia; family Phascolarctidae; genus Phascolarctos; species Phascolarctos cinereus. Next base: position 254,386,900 of record NW_027555736.1, read on the forward strand.
TGGTACAAATTTCTTTGTATTCTTATTGAAGAAAATCTAATAAAATTTTCCTCAGAGGGTGTGATTTCTAATGTAACATTCCCCTCTTGGTCTACTCCTCTACATCATGTTTATAAGTGGGAATATCAAGAGGTCAATGACCCCAGGTATTTGTGAGTCCACACTCAAAGACTGAAACCACTTGGCACAACTAGTTCAAAGAAAAGGAAACAATTGCAGCATGAACCTTTCCACTGTAAATATGAGGCACACTGTTCCACAAATATACACAGAGTCAATGGGAAGAGTGGGCCCATGCATAGTATGCTAGCTAAAAAATACATGTAAGAAACAAAGCTGGCCAAGCCAGTGCAAGTCTCTGCCACTTCAACACCCTGATTTCCTTTCTCTTATTGTGAAATTTGATAGTGCTCCTTAAAAATGTTTTAACATTTATGTTATTTTTAATTTATGGAATAAAAGAACCATTTCCATAATATATTATATTAAAAAGTGATTGCATAGAATATGAAAATCTATTATGCACACTATGCTATTGCCTTTAAGTAAGTTTAAATGAACTTTTAAAAAGTTATCATGTAAATAATTTTTTTCTTTCCCCCACGCTAGAGATGGATATTAGACAGAAATATGTATATTTGTAAAATCATTTTATAATCTATTTATTTCTTTCTCTTTATGCAGATAGTGTCTTCATTTACATGCCTTTTGTAGTTAATCTTGGTATTTGTAATAGTGGAAATGTTACTTTTTCTGGGAACAGTATCTTTGCTTGCAAGTTCTTACAGTTGCATTCCCTGGGGCTGCTTTTCTCCTTAGCTCAACTTCTGACAGCACAGCTGATTTTCACTCTCTTTAAAATAGAGCTTGTTGGTTGCGGGTTTTTTTTTTTATATCAAGGCAAGGCGCTTGGCTAATGTAGACTTTGCTTACATGGAATCTGTTGCCTTCATCATATAAGCAAGAACCCTAAATACTCTCAGGTTGATCAAAAGTGGTCATGTTAACTAAGGGAGTTAAAAATATTGAGCTTTATTTAAATTTGCTTAGAAAGAGTGAATGAGACACTCCCAAGTTTTTCAACCTTTACTATCTCTGAATAGGACACATAGGGTGATCATATTATGTCTCAAAGGGGAAAAGTTTAAAAATCTAAGATTCCTGTACTAGCATGTCTTAAACGCAGACTTATGGCCTCAGCAGTGGAAGATTACCAATCTATGCTTTTCTCTTCTGTAGTCATTGAACTCTGTTCACAGCTCTGTTGTATTATAAATTATCCTTAATTTGGTAAATAACAGAGTAAGAAGGAGCCACCTAAAATGTAATACCAGTAACAGGGGAAAGAAACCAAATCAACATGGCTCAGACTCCATGTTTTATGATGAAGACTCCATAGACATAATGGTGATTAAGAGAGGGATTGTTGGCTTTTTATTTGTTTTTCCCCCCACAGAGTTGAATCCTTGAGAAAAAAAGAAAGATGATTTTGGAAATATTCCAGACATAGAACTCTAAAAGTGTAAGGGCCCTGAAATTATAAATATTCCTTCTTTAAAAAAAAAGAATGTGGAAGTGAGAATGGAAACATGTTTCTGTGTATAGAATTAAACATTCAGCAGGTGGCAGCAGAGGTATATCTTCTGCTTGATGAGAAAGGTACTTGAACTTTGAGGATCATCTCACAGTAATCTTAGCCATACTTGCTCCATAAATCAGAATATTAGGTCAATGTCACAGAGAATAACAGTTTCTGTCTCCCATTAAATATGCTATGACTCTCTGAAGAACAAGGTGTTTGTTGTAGGAGACTTGCAAATCTCTTATTTTGAATTGTGACTTTCATAACTAATTTTCTCCACCTAAAAGATTGGAAAAAAGGTATATGAGCTATTCCTATCAAGGCAATGAGTGAGTATAATTGAAACTATGGGTAAATAATGTAGGTGAAATGTAATCCTAGGAAAAAGGAGATGAAAAGTTGAGTTAGGAAGCAGTAGAGTGCCAAGGACCAGGAAAAGAGATCCTGTGAATAAAATGATTCACAAAAGAGACTCAGTGTGTTGGTCATTGGAAATGGAAGATGTTTGAGGAGGTTTGACATTCAGAAATGGGCCTAAGATCAATTAGAAATGTATTAGGAGCACAGAAAAGCCTACAACATGTCATCCAAGTGTTTAGAGTTCTCTAAGTAATGTGGGGTCATTGACACTGAGTCAAAACCATCAGTTCTGAGAGTCTCCATCTCAACAACATTCCCCAATCCTTTGGCACTAGTTCTAAGAGAAGTATCCGAAGTTCAGGAAAGGAACTTCACCCTGGGAGGTAGAAGGTGTTCTTCCTCTTTTTGAATAGAGCAAGACATGCAAATTGGGTCCCTCCCTACTGGGATGAAAAGCAGCCCAAAACCTGTACCTGTACCTCCTGTGGGAGACAAACTCAAGTGCTCCTTGTCCATCCCCACAGAGGACTAAGCTGGAAACTCACCATGAAATATAGGCTGAACTGGATTTTAATTCTCACCATTTTCCAAGGTAGTTTTATGGAGAGGAAGTGACAATGTGAAGTGATGACTTCATGTGACTATTGACTTTAATTTAATGTCTCTGTGTTGCAGGTGTCCAGTGTGATGTGGAGCTGGTGGAGTCTGGGGGAGATGTGATACAGCCTGGGGGATCTCTGAGTCTCTCCTGCAAAGGTTCTGGATTTACTTTCAGCAACTACAGGATGCACTGGGTCCGCCAGGCTTCAGGAAAGGGACTGGAATGGGTTGCATACATTAGTAGTAGTGGTGGTACTACACGCTATGCAGACTCTGTGAAAGATCGATTCACCATCTCCAGAGATAATGGCAACAGCATCTTATATCTACAAATGACTTCCCTTGAGACTGAGAACACAGCTGTGTATTACTGTGCAAGAGGCACAGTGAGGAAAAGGAATGTGAGACCTGATAAAAAAACTTCCCCTGCCAGGAGGTGAAGTGTCAGTGAGGCACGAAGTGGACTGAGCTCATGATGCAGAAAGTAAAAGATGCCTATATCCAGGAACAGGTATAGTGAAGTTCTATTTATGGCTTGTGGTGTTTTTTTCTCCTGTCCCAGGAGAAAGCAACTTTTCGGATAGCTAGCTATCATTCTTAATGCCTCACTCTCAGTCCCACCTCTACCCCATAATCAATTGGTAGTTATGTATTGTCCATTCTACTTGTATCAGAAATGTACTGTACTCTCCCTTCTCTCCTCCAGGTACTGCAAACACCCTGAGGTAGGCCTTTACCAACTCATACCTGGACTATTATGCTAGCTTGATGGTTGTTCTCCCAGCCTTAGTACTCTCTTCACTCCAGTTCACAGGAAACTCAGCTATTAATATCACCTTCCTGAAACATAGATCTGACAGTTTTTCCCAAGTTCTGGTTAATCCAGAATAAAACCTAAGTTCTGATTTGGCTTTTAAATCCTTTTGTAGCATGGCTCCTTCCTGTCTTATTCTACCTTAATTCTTTCCAAGTGCTCATGAATCCAATGACACTGATCTCCTTGCTGTTCCTTTCACAACAGTTTCCATCTCTCTACTGTGTATTTTCACTGGCTGGAATTCTTCTACTCCTCATCCCTGCCTCCTGGCCCCCTTGACCTACTTAAATCTTACCTAAAATACTCCCCACCTTCTACTTTACCCATTCTCTTTAATGCCACCTTTATGCTGCATATATACATATATACACACACAGATATAGATAAATAGACAGTGCGTTTTTATTTCAATTTTGTCTCTCTGAATAAGAGTGACCACCTTAAAAAGAGGCACAATTTTTTGCCTTTCTTCAGATCCCAGTACTTAGCGCTGTGCTTGGCACATAGTTTACTGTGCTCAATAAAGAAATACTTGTTGCTGATCTGACCTTCTGTTCCTTTTTGAATTTGGCTCTCCTAAATTGCTGAGCTTTGTTCTATTTCTGATTTCCATGTTATATACATAATAAGTAAATACTTTGACATTTTAACATATCAATATGATTTGTAATAAATTATTGAGTATTGTTATTAATTAAATTTAACAAAAAGTTAAATTAAGGTGCCTTTCTCTAAGCAGGAATACATTCTATTATCAAGGCTGGGAACCTGAGAAGAAGATGGGTGAACAACTACCTCAGTCTGCAGTCAAAGATCCCAAGCAAAAAACAGCTCTCCTTGTATAGATTTTGACTAGTACAGAACAAAGTACAGAACAGGACAGGTTACATCAAGGGCTTGAGGTCAACATGAGTTTTTTACATAGGTGGAGTGTGGGGAACAACATGATTGTTTGGAAATTTGAAGTGGGGCCTAACACCAACCCTCCTTCTTTCCCATTTATGACTAAGAAGTGGTTATTTTGAGTCTTCTTTCATGTTTGAAAATAATGGCCTAGACTTCTTTGGATAGCAAACCAGATATCCCTGAAGGTTAGCAGCATTCCTTGAGACACAACAGCACAGTGCTTAGCAAGAGAACTGGATTTCAGACCTTAACCCTTACAGGTCAGCTGAATTCTGAACTAAGTTTAGAGACATAGAACCATAACTAAGTACTCAGTTACAGGTCATAAACACTTAATTGTAAATAAGATAAATGAGAAAATGATACAGGATCCATTTTAATCTTGTCAGTATTATATGCATACAGCCACATCACATGCATTACGCATAGATTACAAACGCCTTTACAAAGAGACTAAAAGGTTTTCCAGTCAAAACTTGTAATCAAGTATATAAAAAAAAGTGTTTATAGCTTTAGCTGATGTAAGTAATTTCATTAACCAACCTGAGAGGATTTTTAGGCTTGAAATATGAAAGGAACTGACTCTATGTGAGGAAGTTGTAAGGACGGGCCAACCAACAGAATCCCAAAACTGTTATAGCAAATGGGTAAAGTCTGCTCAAATGAGTTATTAAAAAGGATTTAAATTCATTTTTAAAAGTAGGGGAAATTCTAGTTGCTCCTCTCAGGTGCCTTCTTACCCTGACACCTGACCTTTTTGAACTCCATAGCAATTAGGCTCTGCATCCTCAGCAATTTGCCTCCATTGGCACCAGAACAGAAATGTTTGGAAAACATTTTCAGTGCAGTCATCATTGCCGAAATCTTGGAAAGTGAGGATTCAGCTGATCTAAACTTAATGAAAAGAATGGTGCTTGGTGTCTTGTTTACCAAACTCCGTTTCTGATCACCCATTCATTATTCAAAATGTCTGTTCATGGGTGTAGGTGTTCTGCTACTGAAAAACGTTGATGAGCTTCAAAAGTTAATATTATTAGTTTTGCACTTAATAGTATTTTATGTTTTCCAACTGCATGTAAAGATTGTTTGCAACATTCATTTTTACAAGATTTTATATTCTGAATTTTTCTCCCTCCCTCCTTTGTAATATATACAATCATGATAAATATATTTTCACATTAGTCATATTATGAAAGAAGAATCAGAACAAAAGGGAAGAACTAGGACAAAGAAAAAAATAGTGAAAATAGTACGCTTTGCTCTGCATTCAGACTCCATAGTTCTTTCTCTGGAGTTGGATACCATGATTCATCTTGAGTCCTTTGGAAATATGTTGGATCATTGTGTTGCTGACAAAGCTAAGTCCATCACAGCTGATCATCAAACAATGTAGCTGTTACTGTGTACAACATTTTTCTGGTTCTGCTCACTTTACTTTGTATCAGTTCAAGTAAGTGTTTCAGGTTTTCCTGAAGGTCATCTTGCTTGCTATTTCTTACAGCACAACAATATTCTGTCACAATCATATATCGCAGCTTATTTAGCCATTCCCCAGTTCATACGTATCACCTCAATTACCATTTCTTGGCCACAACATAAGGATACCCTTTCATCCAACAATACCACTGCTAGGTCTCTATCCTAATGAGAATGAAAAAAGGGGAAAGGACCTACTTGTAAATTTTAACTATGTTCTACATAATGTATGGAATATTTACTTACTTTTGTAAAGATGATGAAGCAGCGACTGAAAAATGAAAATGCAAATCCTGTGACAGTGAAGGAAAAAAAAAACATACAAAATTAACATAGTTCAGATTCTATGCATTATACAAGAGTTCACAATCCCAAAGGCTGATGTGAAAATAATTTGTTTTTATGGAAACATCCTGATGAACCTTGAAAACCCATACCCTTACTTTCCTATCTTAACGCCTCATAGAATAAGAGCACAGACCCACCCCGTTTTCTACTCAGTACAAAACAAAGGCAAGGTAAATAAGAGCAGGGAAAAGATACTCTATTTACTGAGGACATAGTGATGGCAGACTTGGGAGCTCTTAGTAAGGAGAGTGGTGGCTTATTTGAAAGTTCAGTCCAAAATGCTCTGACAGTGTGGAAGACAAACTCATGCCCCACAAGGGCATAATGTGCACAAAGGAAGTTGAGGGGGAGGTTATTATAAAATGTAAAGACAATATAGTAGACTCTCTCTTTCTCAATGCTGTAGAAGAAGAAATGGGGAGTTGGTTTCTTGGGGTGCCAATGTCACTGTCCCACAATACATTATGGGCCTATATTAGAAATACTATATGCCTTGGCATACAATGGAAGCTTTCTTTGCATCTCTTGTCCATTTCATGCTTCATTTACTCTACGTGCAAAAGAGATATGAGAGAACACATTTGGCAGTAGAGGTAAATAACAGGTGGAATCCAAAACTACAGATGAGCAAAGGCATCAGAAGGAAACACAAGAGCCAATGAACAGGGGCAGAGATATAGAGGGAAAAGGTACCCATGAGCAGATTCAATTAAACATGAAGGATAAGAGAGACTTAGGGTGCTTCTTTAATCAGAAATTGGAAGAGACTCCCTCAGAAAATACCAGTAATAGAAAAAACTGTAATAAGCATTTTCTTGGTACTGAGAATAATTGGAGTGAAAGGACAGGACAGACCCTGTCTTTTGTATCATCAATGTTGCACATTCTTAGTGTCATAAAATGCTCTCCAGGGTTTTAGAACCAGTTCTGGACGATCGTTCTCTTTGCACATCAGGGACAGGACTAACCCCAATGAGGTGACAGCTGGTTCTTCCTTTCATTGAAGGGATGTGGGAGATTTCTTTAGTTAACCTGATTTATTTCTTGCCACTGGACCCAGATGGCTCTGGAGAAGGAAGTGAGTCTGGTGACTTTGCACAGTCCTCCACCACTTTAGTCCAATTCACTTGCAATTCATGACATCACCTTCCTGATGCCATGGTTCTCTTGGACAATGAAGGAGAAACAAGAAGAATGAAGGGAGGAGGACATGTAAACTTTTTTTTCCCTTGGTATGTAAAGCAGCCCAAATCCTCTAGCTCTAGGAGATGAATTTCAGTCTTGTGTGACTTCTCTTTTATCCTGATGACTGGCCCTGTAGAGCCTCCACACTAGGATTTGAACTGAATTGGATGTTTTTTAAAAATATATTTCACATTGAATTCACAGAGCAAAGAAGCATTTCCATAACACAGCACAATATAAAAAGATGATTGCATATTTAACTGCAAATTTACCATGTACAACATGCTATTCCCTCCAAACATAGAATAGCATTATCTTGAAAATCATGTAAAATTATCATGCCAACATAGTGATGCAAAAAAAAAAAACCTGTTCCCTGGAGATCATCTTGTAGTCATCCTTGTTTTCTGAGAATAATTACTTCCTGTATCATCCTCTCCTTTCCCCCTTTGCCTGGGGAAATCTATTCCAAAGCTTATTTCTGTTTCTTTAAAATTTATGTTGTCCTCTGATGCTCACATGCTTGCTACAAGCCATGAGGTCATAATAGCATTAAATGGCTGGTCCAGTTCTGGAGCTGAAAAAGACCTCTGGCGGCACCAAGTCCAATCCCTCACAAAGAGAAAACTGAAGGTAAGGGAATTTAACTGATTCTTTGTAGATCACAGTGTCACAGTGTCAAAGTGTCAAAGGTAGAATTAGAAACTAAGTCATCTGACTCCAGACAACGAGGTCAGTTGGTTGAGATTATGGCATAATAATAAGAAAAACTTATGGTTAACCCAAAAGAGTATTGGTCTAAATCATTTAATTTGCTCAAAGTAAGTTGAGAGGAAGTTATGATAAACTACAAAGAGAACAGAATAGAATTTCTCTTTCTAAATGCTGAGGAAAAAGAAATGGGGGGTTGGTTTCTAGCAGAGGGCTGCTTTGAAATGAAGCAGACCCGTTTTATTGATAAATAGTAGAATAACCACCTTAAATTATAGCAAGAAATTAAACCACAGCAATTTAGACCATCATGAATTCACTGGGCTAAAAATAAACTAATTAGTGGTGTTCAGGGGAGTACAGTTAGTGTAAGTAGAAGTCTCGCATATCTTTCCTTCCTATGATTTAATCTTGCCCTGCATATACCAGCGGCCCAAACAGGCCATAGGAAATCTCAGGAAAGTGAGACCCACTGGGTTGCCTGAAGGCAGGAAATGGAAAAAAAAAGTGGTTGGATCATCTAAGACAGAATGCTCAGAGTTAAACCAAACTACAGACTATTGACTACCATAATATGTGGACAACTATTTGCTACCTTTCTTGTCTAGGCCCAAAACAAGATACCTAAGGAAGGATTAATTTTATCAATATTAGTCATTGCACAATGTGGCTGTTATTGTGCAAAATGTTCTCTTGGTTCTGCTCATTTCACTCAGCATCAGACCATCCAGGTCTTTCTAGGTTTTTCTGAATTCAGCATGCTCATCATTTCTTATAGCACAAAAGTCTTCCATTATATTCATATACCACAACTTGCTCAGCCATTGCTCAATTAATGGGCATCCTCTCAATTTCCATTTCTTTAGCACCATAAAAAGAATATTTTTGTACATGTGGGTCCTTCTCCCACTTGTATGATCTCTTTGGGATGCAGCCCTAGAAGTGCTATTGCTGGGTCAAAGGGTATGCACATTTTGATATCCCTTTGGGCATAGTTCCAAATTGTTCTCTAAATGATTGAATCATTTCACCACTCCACAAACAATGCATTAGTGTTCCAATTTTCCCACATCTTCTCCAACAGTTATCATTTTCCTGCTTTGTCATGTTAGCTAATCTGATAGGTGTGAACTGGTACCTTAGAGTTGTTGGTAATATATAGAAATGCCAATGATTTATGTGGGTTTATTTTATAGCCTGCAACTTTGCTAAAGTTGTTTATTATTTGAAGTAGTTTTTTACTTGATTCTCCAAGTATATCATCATGTCATCTACAAAGAGTCACAGCTTTCTTTCTTCTCTGGATATTCTAATACCTTCAACTTCTTTTTCTTCTCTTACTGCTGACGCCAAAATTTCCGTATCATACTGAATAACAGTGTTGATAATGGACATCCTTATTTCACCACTGATACTACTGGAAATACTTCTGGTTTGTCCACAGTACATATTATGCTAGCTGAAGGTTTTAGATAGATGCTATGTATTCTTTTAAGGAAGACTCCATTTATGCCTATGCTTTCTAGTGTTTTTAATGGGAATGGGTGTTGTATTTTGCCAAAAGCTTTTTCTGCATCTATAGAGATGATCATGTGGTTTCTGTTGGTTTTGGTGTTGATATTCTCAATTATGCTGATAGTTTCCCTAATATTGTACCAATTCTGAATTCCTGTTATAAATCCTACCTGGTCATAGTGTATTATTCTTGTGATAAGTTGCTGCAATCTATTTGCTACTATTTTGTTCAAAATTTTTACATCTATATTCATTAGAGAAATTGGTCTATAATTTTCTTTTTGTATTTTGATTCTTCCTGGTTTAGGTATCAGCACCATATTTGCATCATAAAAAGAGTTTGATAAGACTCCTTCTACACCTATTTTCCCAAAGAGTCTGTATAGTATAGGAATTAATTGTTCCTTAAATGTTTGATAGAATTCACATGTAAATCCATCTGGCCCTGGAGATTCTTTCCCAGGGAGTTCATCAATGGCTTGTTCAATTTCTTTTTCTGAGATGGGGTTACTTAAGTATTTTCCTACCTCTTCTGTTAATCTGGGCAATTTATATTTTTGTAAATACATATCAATTTCACCAAGATTGTTAAATTTGTTGGCATACGATTGGGCAATATAATTCCTAATTATTGTTTTAATTTCCTTTTTCCTTGGTGGGAGCTTCACTGTTTTCATTCTTGATGCTAGTAATTTAATTTTCTTCTTTCTTTGTTCTAATTAAATTAATCAAAGGTTCATGTATTTTATTGTTTTTTTCAAAAAAACAGCTCTTAGTTTTCTTTATTACTTCAATAGTTTTTTAAATTTCAATTTTCTTAATTTTCCCTTTGGTTTTCAATACTTCTAATTTGGTGTTTAATTGAGGATTTTCAAGCAGTGCTTATTTTATTTTTTTTAGTTGTTTGCCTAATTCATTGATCTCCTCTTTTTCTATTTTATTTATGTAAGCATTTAGAGATATAAAACTTCCCCTAAGAACTGCTTTCACTGCAATCCATAAGTTTTGGTATGTTTTCTCATTATTGTCATTCTCTTGAATGAAATTATAGATTCTTTCTATGATTTGTTGTTTGACCCAATCATTTTTTAGGATTAGATTATTTAGTTTCCAACTATTTTTTAGTCTATCTTTTCATGGCCCTTTATTACATATAATGTTTATTGCATCATGATCTGAAAAGGATACATTTAATATTTCTGCCTTTCTGTATTGGATTGTGAGGTTTTTGTGCCCTAGTACATGGTCAATTTTTGTGTATGTGCAATGTACCAGCAAGAAAAAAAGTATATTCGTTTTTTGCCCCATTCAGTTTTCTCCAGAGGTCTATCATATATAACTTTTCTAGTGTTCTATTCACCTCCTTAACTTCTTTCTTGTTCATTTTGTGGTTAGATTTATCTAGTTCAGAGAGGGTGAGGTTGAATTCCTACACTAGTACACTTTTCTTGTCTATTTCTTCCTGTAACTCCCTGAAATTCTCCTCTACGAATTTGGATGCTATACCATTTGGTGCCTACATGTTTAGTAATGATGTTACTTCACTGTCTATGGTGCCTTTTAGCAGGATGTCATTTCCTTCCTTATCTCTTTTGATAAGATCTATTTTTGTTTTTCCTTTGTCTGAGATCAGGATTGCTATGCCCTTTTTTAGTTCAGCTGAAGCATAATATATTCTGCTCCAACCTTTTACCTTTACCTTGTGTGTGTCACTGTTTTTCAAATGTGTTTCTTGTAAAGAACATATTGTAGGACTATGGTTTTTAATCCATTCTGCTATCCATTTCTGTTTTATGGGAGAGTTCATTCCATTCACATTCACAGTTATGATTACCATGTGTGTCTTTTTCTCCATCTCTTTTTTCCCGTTTATGCTTTTTTTCTCTCCTTTCTCCTTCCCCCTCCACTAGCGTTTTGTTTTTGACCACTGTGTCTTTCAGTCCCTCCTCCCTTCTATTAGCCCTTTCCCTTTTCTTCCCCTTTACCCTTACTGCTTCTTCCCTGTCTTTTATCCCCCCCTCCCTTTTCTTTCCTCTTTCCCCTCCTACTGCCTATAGGGAAGTTAGATTTCTATACCTAACTGATTATGTTATTTGTTTCTTGAGATAAATCTGATGAGAGTAAGTTCAAATAATGCTCACCCCTCTCCCTTCTTTCCCCTCTGCTGTAAGAGGTTTTTGTGTCTTTTCCTGTACTGTAATTTACCCTTGTCTACCTCCTCCTTTCTCAGTACATTTTGTTAGATCCGACCAATTGACTTACTTGGATCCATTTAACCCACTTGATTAGATTTTTTTTAATCATTATATCAAAGCCAACTTATATCTACCCCCTTTATGTATACTCCTTTAACATGGTGTAATAACCATACAATTCTCAAGAGTTGTAACTGTCATTCTCCCTTGTAGGGATGTAGACAATTTACCCTTATTAGCATCATATTATACCTTTCTTTCCCATTTACGTTTTTATGTCTCCCTTGAATCTTGTACTTGAAGGTCAAATTTTTTGTTGAGCTCTGGTCTTTTTATCAGGAATGTTTGGAAGGCCCTTATTTCGTTGAATGTCCATCACCTCCCTTGAAATGTCATGCTCATTTTTGCTGGGTAGTGGATCCTTGTCTGCAATCCAAGCTCCTTTGCCTTGTGGAGTATTCTGCTCTATGCCTTATACCCTTTTAATATAGAAGCTGCAAGGTCCTGTGTAATCCTGACTGTGGTTCCATTATACTTAAATTGCCCTTTTATGGCTGCTTGCAGTATTTTCTCTTTCCTCAGGTAATTCTCGAATTTAGCTATTATATTTCTTGGCATTTTCCATTTGGGGTCTCTTTGAGGTGGTGAGTGGTGGATTCTTTCAATGGTTATTTTACCTTCTTGTTCCAGAACTTCAGGGAAGTTTTTCTTTATGATTTCCTGAAAGATACTGTCCAGGCTATTTTTTTAATCATGATTTTCAGGTAGTGCAATAATTTTTAAGTTGTCTCTCCTGGATAAATTTCCAAGTTAGTTGTTTTACCCATGAGGTATTTTACATTTTCGTCTATTTTTTCTTTTTTCTTTTTTTTGTTTCTCTGTGATTCTTGCTCTCTCATAAAGTCATTAGCCTCCATTTGTCCAATTCTAATTTTTAACAGATTGTTTTCTTCTGTTAGTTTTTTTACTTCCTCCTCCAATTGGCCAATTGTATTTTTTAAGGACTCTTCTACCTGTCTCATTTGACTTTTAAAATCTTTCTTGAGCTCTTCTAAGAATGCTTTTTGGGTTTCAGACCAGTTCATATTCCCTTTTGAGGTTGCAGATGTGGGCTTGTTGACAATATTGTCCTCTTCAGAATTTCTGTCTTGACCTTCACTCTTCTCATAATATGAATCTATGGTGCATTTCTTTTTACTCATAGTGTTTCTTTATTCCTTGGCCTTTAAAGAGATTGAGCTCTTCTGCTGGTGAGCAGAGGGCACTAACCCAAGCTTCTTGTGTTGGTTCACTAGGTCTTAGTGACTGGCTTTGTATGCTGGGGACTCTTATGTTGGCAATTGTAGTCTGTAGGGTTCTGGCTGCTTACCTGGTGTTGGGCTGAAATTAGTAAGGCTGGAACTTTCAGGCAATTCTAGGTTGCCTGCTTTTCCTTTCCTTTAGCTTTCTTCAGCTCCTTTTAGATGGGTGCTGTAGGGTGTTTATCTGCCTGGGGCCCCTTGCAGTGCTGCCTCCCTCAGATCTGCTGAGGCACTGGGACCACCTTTACTATAGAATGCCAAGGCACCTGGTGGCTTTCTGAGCTGGTTTCCACTGGTTCACTCATTCTCACTGAGGCACTCAGAGGTCCAGGTGTTGGTGTTTGCTGGCTCTACCACCTGGGCTTCAGGATTTTCTCCTGGTTGGCAGTTGGAGGCTGTAGGGTTCTGATAAGTTACGTGGTGTTGGGATGGAATCAGCAAGGCTGGAACTTTAGTGAGACTCAAGGTTGCTTTCTTCAGCTCCTTTCAGAAGAATTCTGCAGGATGTTTATCCACCTGGGGCCCCTTGCAGTACTGCCTTTCTTAGATCTGCTGATATACTTTGCTGTGGAATGCCAAGGCACCAGGATCTCCTCTTCTTGGTGTGCTAAAGTGACACTGGGCTACTGCTCTGCTGCTCCCCATATTTCTTTTGGTTAAGCTGTTCCAGGATTTTTTCTGGGGTGATATTTTCTGGGTTGTGAGAGGTTGATAGGGGAGGGTGAGAGCAACTAGCCTTCACCCTTGAATGACACAGTTTGGAAAAAATTCCCCCTCTACTTCCTGCTGAAATGACTTGTTGTATGGCATGACATTTTTAGCCTCCCTTCCATGATATCATTCACCTCTCTCCTGTGATAACAGTTGTCAGTGGTTTATTTTAGCATCTCATTTATGGTAGTGCATAAAAATTTTCCTCCTTTTCTCCCAGTCCATGATACCATGAGACCCCTGAGTACTTCTCTTTCGAAGGTTTATAAAGGAATTTTAGGGTGAAAAAACTTCTTACCTAGATCTTGCTAGAAATATATATCATTTATCTTTATTTTAATTTCATCACTTCCCCGCTCAAGATGACATATATGTTTTATCTTCAGTACTCTGGATTCATGTGGTATTTACTTGAATTGTAAAGTCTTTCAAAATTATTTTTTTTCTGTGCTGGTGTCATCAGTGTATAAGTTCTTCTCCTAGTGCTACTCTTCTATGCAGCAGTTCATAGATGTCTTCCCAGTTTTTCCTGAACCTGTCCATTTCATCAATTCTTGTGCAACAATCCTATTCCATTATATTAATAGCCCATGATTTGTTTAGGAGAACAAGTCCTTACTTTCCTATTTAAATGTTTGTTAATGTGATAATATAAATTATAGTTACCATTATTATTATTATGTATATTCTTCATACACAGAATGTCTTATTGCACAGTAATATTCTGTTATGTTCATGTTCCACAATTTATTAAGCATTTCTTCAATTAATGTACAGCTACTTTGTTTCCCCATTCTTTGCATTTTTTTTCTTTGATTAAATCAGGAGCATCTTCTTTGACACCTCATGTTTTCCCCTCTATGAAAGACTGGGTTTTTCAAACACTAACTTCTATTATTTCTGGTTCTCCCTTGTGTTGTCTTTTCCAGCATTTTCACTCTTTTTTAAACAATATAAAGTTATTTCATGACTGTTGCCTTATTTGAGGTGAGGATATGGTATTCTTTCTTCTCTACTTCTTTTAATACTTTCCATTGATATTCTTGATCTTTTGCTTTTCCAAATAAATTTTGTTATTATTTTATCAAGATCTATAATGTATCATTTTGGTCATTTGATTGCATCAAAAGGGTATAGTAATTTTGACATGTTGTCATTTTTATTATATTAACAGGGCCTTTCAAAGAGCATTTAATATTCTTCCATCCATTTACATTGTTATTTATTTCTTTAAGGGACATTTTGTATTTTGAATGTATATGGGTCTTTTGTGTAGTTTGGTAGTTTGCTTCCAAGATATTTTATGCATTTTGTACTTATTTGGATTGGAATTTCTTTTTCCATTGTTGCTTATTTGTTCTTTTTTTGTTATTTTACTATTAGGGAGTTTTAAAATTTCTGTTTTGTTCTAAGGAAAAGAGTTTTAGTTCAATCAATTAACTTAGTGGAAAGAAACTTTGGGCTACGTTGTGTCAACTGAAAAGGAAGTCCAATTTTGCTTAGATTCATTATTTACTTATGTTTGTTATTTAATTTGGAATAAACACATATGTAGGGCATGTTCCAAAGTATAGATGTGTTTTACAGACCACTTGTCACCAGTTCTACTTAGGATGGAATTAGAATTAATTGCAATTGAAGTGGAAAATTAATTGGATTACAAAAGTTTTTTAAAAAAAGAAAGATCAGATGATATATATATATATATATATATATATACATATATATATATATATATGTATATATATATATATATATATATATATATATATATATATATATATATGTAATGTGGAAAGGTTTTCAGAATCCTACCTTCATAATATTTAAATATATTTAGCTTTGAAATTCTGAATTATTTGAAGTTTTGTTATTTTAATATTTTATTCCATTACATGTAAATTTTTTTGCATTCATTTTTAAAAAAATTTGACTTCCAACTTCCTTCCCTCCCCTCTTTCACCTTTCAATGACAAGAAGGCAAGGCAAGATGCAAATCACATTTCCATATTAAAATGTTCAAACCAAAGACAGACTAAAAACAGAACCTGGAAAAAAATGAAGTTTTAAGAAGTATGCTTTAATCTACATTTAGATTTCTTTAATTCTTTCTTTTAAGGTGAATAGCAGTTCTCAACGTAAGTGCTTGGGAATTGTCTTGGATCATTTCATTGCTGAGAATAGCTAAGTCATTTATAGTTGATCATCGTGCAATCCTGCAGTTACTGTGACAGTGTTGGTGTGGTTCTTCTCATTTTGTTTTGCAACAGTTTATGTAAGTCTTCTATTCACAAAATGTATTAAACTGTGCACATCCTTTCATCCAGTAGTAGTAGTACTAACTTTATATCTCAAATAGATAAAAAACAAAAACAAAACAAAAATGGCAATGATCCTTCATGTACAATAATATTTATATCAGCTCTTTTTGTGGTGGCAAAGAATTGGAAATTGAGGTGATGCCCATCAACTGGAGAATGATTAGACACTTTGTGGTAAAAGACTGCAATGGAATACTCTTGTGCAATGAGAAATGGTGAGGAAGATTTCAGAAAAACCTGTAACAAATTTCTTTCTAAAATATCTGAATCAGTTAAAAACTCTACCAAGAGTGCTTCAGTGTGCCATCTTTCTCAGAACTCCTCCAAGATTTTTCGTTTACCTTGTTAGCCAATCCAATAGGTGTGAGGTGGTACTTCAGAGTAGTTTTAATTTACATTTATCTAATCAATAGTGATTTAGAGTATTTTTAAATGAGTATTGATTTCTTTGATTTCAAACTGCGTGTTCATATATTTGACCTTTTACCAATTGGGGAACAATTTGTATTCTTAGTAATGTGACTCGGTTCACTGCTTATTTGAGAAATGACACCTTGATTAAAAAGAGACTTCTTTAAATTTTTCACATTCTTTCCCTTCATCAGTAATGATAAAGTTCAGAGTAAGAAGTATCATTTTCCCATGTAGGAATGCTGACAATTTAGCCTTAATTGAATTCCTTATGATCTTTCTTTCCCATTTACCTTTTAAGCTTCTCTAGAATCTCGTATTTGAAAATCAATTTTTAAATTCAGCTCTGGTCTTTTGATCAGGAAGGCTTGAAAGTCCACTATTTCATTAAATTCCATTTCCCCCTGAAGTTATGCTGGACAGGTGATTCTTCACTGTAATCCTAAATCATTTGCCATCTGGAACATCATATCCCAAGCCCTCTGATTCCTTAATGTAGAAGCTGCTAAATCTTATGTGATCCCAACTGAGGCTTCACATTATTCGAATTGCCATTTTTTTCTGGCTGCTTACAATATTTTCCCTTCACCTGAGACCTCTGGAATTTGGCTATAGCAATCTTTGGGATTTGAATTTGTGATATCTTTGAGGAGGTGAATGGCAGATTCTTTCAATTTGTATTTTACCTCTGGTTCAAGATATCAAGGCAATTTTCCTTGATATTTTCTAGAAATATAAAGTCTGGGTTCTTCTTTTAATCATGTCTTTAAAGTAGTCCAATAAAGCTTAAATTTTCTTTCCTGTATTTTAAGAGTCAGTTGTTTTTCAGATGAGATATTTCAGATTTTTTCATCCTTTTGATTTTGTTTTATTGTTTCTTGATGTTTCATGGAGTTATTACCTTCCACGTGCCCAATCCTAGTTTTTTTAGGAATTATTTTCTTTACTGAACACTTGTGCTGTGTCTTCCATTCAGCCAATTTTATTTTTTAAGAATCTATTTTCTTCAGCAAATTCAGTAAATTGTTTCCCATATGGCCAATTCTTTTAAAACTTC
The DNA here is from genome assembly GCF_003287225.1 of Phascolarctos cinereus. Classification (NCBI taxonomy): domain Eukaryota; kingdom Metazoa; phylum Chordata; class Mammalia; order Diprotodontia; family Phascolarctidae; genus Phascolarctos; species Phascolarctos cinereus. The sequence goes on from NW_027555736.1 coordinate 254,404,396, forward strand.
TTGTTTTTATTGAATACACACACACACACACACACACACGTGTGCACTCACACCTGCATATATGCATGTATATTTCCATTTGGTTAATTGGCTTTTTAAGGAGTTCTCTTCAGTTGATTTTGTGCCTCTTTTATTCATTCTTGTTTTTAATGTTTTTTTTTTCCACGATTTCCTGCCATCTAAAGAATACAAGATGCTGAGTGAAATAAGGTTGAAGGACCTTCTGTTGTTTTGGGAAGTTTAAGTACCGAACAGACATGATTCTCTGGATAGAGTACAAGCAATGATGAGAGGAAAACATGTCTTAAATTCTTATGTTAAAAAAAGTATAGAAAGAATAGACTAATTAATTTGTGATGCAATTAAAAAAAGTCAACAAAAAGCACAACATAAAAATCTCCAATTAAAAACTGAATTGGAAAACCTTAAAATTAATGTTGAGATTAATCGGATTGATAGTAAAAACATGCAATTTAATAAATAAAACTAGGAGTTGATTTTATGAAAAAAAAGTAGCTAAAGTATTAGTTAATTTGATTAAAAAAGAGAAGAAAACCAAATCACTGGTGATGAGGGTTGAGAGATTGGGACCCCTCAAAAAAACCACAGTACAAAATGGGTCATCTGGAATGAATTCACAAACTCAAGCACTCTTAAGCCAACTTGCCAACAGTTTATTCTTATGCTTTTCAGCAGGCAAGGATTCTTAAGGGACCTGCAATCTGAAAACAGTATAGCTAAAGTTTATATAGTATAAAATATGACAAGACATGGGTAAAATATGCTAACTAGGTGATTCAGGGAGGGATTAGGGAGTGGTTAAGAAGTGGTCAGTTCTTAAAAAAACATGCACTTCTATCTACTGTACAGGCATTTTACCCAGAGTTCACTGGGAAAAGCCCACAAGGTGGGCCACATGGAGGTATGGTTTTAGGCCTGCTACCTCACTAAGTTAACTAGAGTTCAGGGGTAACTGAGAGTTGTCCAGTCTGCCACAAATCAATGTCTTAAGAAGATAGATGTAGGGAGTATACATATGTCTTAGGTCTAGAATACAGTTAATGAGGAGCCCAGGATGTAGACAATGATGTAGGATGGTAAGAGATAGTCCAGTGGGTGAAAATGTCTTTATGACCCATGCCAAGCAAGTTCAAACTAATAAATCCTTCAGGTATTGTTTGGAACTGCACCAGGGAGAGAGATAAAGGTCTTGCTGGGACCCACTCATGAGTAATTGCTAGGCACAGGGTCCTTGGGCTGGGGAGAAACTGTCAGGGACAGTGTTTCTGAGGCCAGGGAGAAATTAGGGTCCAATTACATGCACTCAAACACAACCACCCAAGCATCCCAACAACTAGTATCAAAAGTGAAAATGTGAATATACACCTATTGAAAATGAACTTAATTATAAGCAGCTATTTTGCCCAAATATGCCAATAAATTTAACAATTTAAGTGAAATGCAAGGATAGTTACGAAAATATAAATTGCCTCAATTAGCAGAACAACAAATAGAATATCTAAATAGGCTTATTTTTCAAAAAGAAATTGAACAGGCCATAAATGAGCTTCCTAAGAGAAAATTGTCAGGACCAGATGGATTTACAAGTGAATTCTATCAAACCTTTCAAGATCAATTAATTCCGATATTAAATCACTTATGTAGAGTAATGCGTAAGGAAGAGATCTTACCAAATTCCTTTTATTTCACAAAGATGATACTGATACCTAAACCAAGAAGGGTAAAAAACAGAAAAAGAAAACTATACATCAATTTTATTAATGAATATGGATGCAAAATCCTAAATAAAACACCAGCTAAAAGGTTACAATAATATATTACAAAGATTATACATTATGATCAAGTTTGATTTATACCAGGAATTCAAGGATTTTTTTTTACATAAGGAAAACTATTACCATAATTGGGTATATCAATAATAAAAGTAAGAAAATCATGATTGTATCAACAGATGAAGAAAAGTCTTTGATAACGTTTAATGCCCATTTTTATTATAAACAGTTGAAAGTATTGGTATAAATAGATTTTTCCTTGAATTGATAAATAGCATTCATCTAAGACTATCAGTAAGCATTATTTGTAAGAGGGATAAAGTAGAACCCTTCCTAGTAAGATCAATCTTGAAACAAGACTGCCCACTGTCATCAATATTATTGAGGAGTGTATTGGAAATCCTAGTAATAGCAATAAGAGAAGAAAAAGAAATTAAAGGAATCAGAATAGGTAATGAGGTAATAAAGTTATCTCTTTTTGCAGAAGATGTGATGAGGTAGTTGGAAAATTCGAAAGACTCCACTAAAAAGTTAGTTGAAACAAGAAATAATATTAGGAAATTAGCAGGATATAAAGTAAATCCATAGAAATCATCAGGACTCCGACATGTAAGAAATAAAACCCTGTAGGAAGAGATAGTAAAACCAACCCATTTAAAACAATCCTAGATGGCATAAAATACCAGAGAGTATAGCTATCAAAACAGACTCATGAGCTATATAAACAAAATCATAGAAACTTTTTATACAAATAAAATCTGATTGAAATAATTGGAAAAATATTAATTATTCATTTGAAGGCATGGCCCATACTGTAAAAAGGACAATGTTACCCAAACTAATTTACATATTCAATGCCATTCAAAGTATATTGCCAAAAATATCCTTTCTGAATCAAAAAAATAATAAGTTCATTTGGAAAAAGAAACAGTCAAGAATATCAAAGTAAATAACGGAAAAAATGTTAAGGAAGGAGATTTGGCTGTGCCAGATCTTAAACTATAGTATAAGGCAGTAGTTATCAAAACTCTCTGGTAGTGGTAAGAATTTCAAATCAGAGATATAGATAAGAATAAGCACCCATTTTACAGTGGAAAGTAAGCACAATAACTTTGTATTTGACAAGTATGAAGTCTTAAGATTTGGGGATAAGATTTTGGTAAAATTTTTGAGAAAACTAGAAAACAGAATGGTGGAAACTGGGCATAGATAATATCTTATACCATTTACCAAAATAAGGTCAAAATGGAGATATCACCTAAATGTAAAAAGTGATTGCATGAGAAAATTAGAAGGACATGGAAACAATTACTTATCAGACTTATTGATATTACATATCGATATTATACTTATTGACTTATGAATAAATGAGATAGAGGGAAAAGTTAGGTGTAAAATTAATCACTTCATTTTACATTAAATTAAAAATGTTAATTTTTATATTACATTAAATTAATTTAACATAAAGAAAACTATTCACTTTAAATATATTGAATTAAAAAGTATTTTTACAAATAAAACAATTGCAGCCAAGATCAGAAGGAAAACAGAAAAGTGGGAAAAATGTTTTATAGACAATTTATAAGATAAAGTCCTTATATTTAAAATACATAAAGAACTTTGTCCAATATATAAGAACATGCGTCATTTCTTAATTGTTAAATGGTGAAAGGATGTGAAGAGAGAATTTTGTGAAGAAGAAATCAAAACAACTTATAATCCTATGAAAAAAATGGTGTAATCATCATTAATTAGAGAAATGTAAATTAAAACTATCTTGAGATATTTTACACCTACCAAACTGGATAAAATGATAGAAGGGGAAAGCAACAGATGTTGGAGGGGATAAAGAAAAAGTGGGACACTAATTCATTGTTTGCGGAATTGTGAACTGATTCAACAATTTGGGGAGCAATTTGGATTTATGCCCAAAGAGTTATTAAACTACCTATGTCCTTTGGCCTAGCGATATCTCTGCTTGGTCTATTTCTGAAGACAGTTAAGGAAAAGGAAGAGAATCTATACATCTCAAATGTTTATAGTAGCTCCCTTTGCGGTGGCAAAGAACTGGAAATTGCAAGGATACTCATCAATTGGGGAATTGCTGAACAAGTTGTGGTATATGGTTGTGATGGAATGCTATTCTGCTATAAGAAATGATAAGCCTGATGGTTTCAGAAAAAAGATGGAAAGACTTGCATAAAATAAATAAGAGTGAAATTAGCAGAAGCAAGAGAATGTTGTATACAGTAACACCAATAATGTTTTAAGAACAACTTTGAGCAAATAAGTTATTTTGTCTGTTATAAATACCTAAAATCACTCTAAAGGACATATGTAGAAATATTCCATCTTCATCTAGAGAAAGAAGTGATGTATAGAATAATTTTACATATGTACACTTTTTTGTGTCTAATGATAGCTACCTCTAGGGTGGAAAGGGAAGAAGAAAAGGAAAAGAAAATAACAAAAGAAATCTACATGTTAAAAAAGAACTAGAGGGCTAAACAAAATTAGAAAAAATACAGTGGTCATCTCTTGAAAGAAAACCCCACATTAAATCTTCCACGAATATTATAGCCAAAATCCAGAGCTTCCAGGTAAAGGGAAAAAAAATTATACAAGTAACCAGAAAGAATTCAAGTACTGAGGAGTCCAAGTCAGGATCACAAATGATTTAATAGCCACCACTATAAAGAAGTAGAAAGCTTGGAATAAAGTTTTCCTAAAAGTTTACATCCAAGAACACCTTACTTATGAAAATTGAATAAAACCCTAAATGAAAAAAAAATACGGATCTTTAATGAAACAGAGGACTTTAACGAATTCCTGATGGAAAGAACAGAGTCACGAAGAAACCCTGATGGTGAAATACAGGAGTTGAGAAAGAAAAATGCAAACATGAATGAAAAATCTTGTTTCTCTGAAACCACCTGCTACAGACAGTCAGTGGTACAATGGGTAAAGCTTTGGTCCTGGAAGAAGGAAAACCTGAATTCAAAACTGTCCGCAGACATCAGCTTTGTAAGTCTGGGGTGAATCAGTTATTTTTTTTTTACCTTGGTTTCTTTAAGTATAAAGTGGGGTTAATAACAGCACCTTTATCATAAGATTGTTGTTGAGATAAAAAGAGACATTTGTAAAAATCAGTTAACACAATTCTGGGAATATAATAGGCCCTGTATGAATGCCTACTACCTTCTCCCCTCTCCCTGTTTTCCCTTCTCCTGTTGTCATAAACATACCAAGGACAAACTCCTTACATTTAAATATGGGGAGGTTGTGTTCCTATGGAGGAAGTCTTACTAGACAGAAGGTGAGAGTGGTTCTGTTATATCTTAAGGATTCTGAGAGCAGAATGGAAAGGGGAAGAAGAATATTCAGACAAGGGAGATAGGGAAAAAAAAGTTAGAGAAAATTGTGTCACATAATTAGGCTGCACAAGTAAGTATATATATAAACAAAACCACCTGACCCTTGTCCCTTATTTTCAGGTGAAGTGTCTAAATAAAGGAAGAAAACTCAGACACACACACAGAGTTGAGTACAAAATGTTAGATGATGTGAGTGAAAAGGTCAGAAAACAGATTAGACAGGGTTGAGGAGTGCCTTAAAGGAAGGTATCAGGTATACACTTTTCCTAGAAGTTAGTGAAAGGAAAAACATTTGTAAAGATAGCTTGAAGATAATAGAGGGTGAGAGAGCCTTTTCAGGCTTGAGAGGTCAAGATATATTTTGTAAGAACAGAAATTTAACTATATTCTATAAGCTGCTTTAAATTGTTGTGTTTCCTATAAGATATGTAGCAATGATGGGGGAATTCAAATGTAGAAAGAAAAAAAAAACAGAAACAGAGAAAAGAAAAGCCAGGTCTTGCTTTACAGTATAGGAAATTTGACAGTCTCCAAGGCTGATTGGAGGATAACTTGTGTAAAAATACAAACCAGAATTCTAATGGTCCCTGATGAGAATTACTTTTTCCTCCATAAGTAAAATACGAGTGTAAAATGGACAGAAGACAGAAAAATGTGGTCTCAGCTGATGTCACTGTACAGTAGGTGGCAGCAGACTTGGTTGCTCTGGGATGGAGGTCTCTGCAATCTGAGGCTTAGGCTATGCCTTTACCCACATTCTATAGAAGATATACACATTCCCCAGGGCATATGGTGTCACTGTGTCATCACACACAATGAGTCCTGAGAAACAAAACATGGGACTTTTCAGAGTATCCTGGAGACTCAGGGGGCTTTCTCATGCCTGACCATTTTGTGTCTCAATTCCTCCAGCTCAGAAGGATGTGAGCTTGTATGTGCTGGTAAGTTTTTTAACCCCAGCTCTCCAGGGGACAAAAATGAATGCACTATGCACTTTTAAGTTTAATCTACATCATGAACATTCTTCCCCAACCTTTGCTTTTGTCTAAACAATGTAAAAAATGAAAGTCAAGCCCTGATTTTGACCGTCTCCTGATTTCTGAAGTATAAGTGTTCACATTGAAAACTTCACAATGACCTCTCGCATGCAAACAAAGCATACCCTGCATACAAGAGATGGTGAATGGGTTTGGGGATACATAGCCCAGGTGGAATCCAACCAAAAAACGAGTGAACAAAAAGTAGCTCTACAAGCAAGCAGAAGTGGCAGGAGTAGGCTCAGAAATTCCAAAAAGAGCATCCTAAGGCAGATCCAATATTTGCTGAAGATAAAAAAAGAAAAAAGCTGAGAGTGCTTTCCTAATTAGAAATGGCATTGAGATAAGCTTGGAAAATAACAGCGACATAGAAAAGCCTATTGAGCAATCTCTTGGTATTGATCACAGATTGGAGTGATGGAGAAGGATAGACACTGAGTCCTTATCAATAATATTTGGATTCTCAGTGTCACTAACCTTCCCCAGGATTTTAGAACACATTCACTGTTGGTGGAACTGTGAGCTGATCCAACCATTTTATAGAGCAACCTGGAATTATGGCCAAAGAGTTACAAAAGTGTTTATAACCTTTGTCCCAGGAATGCTACTCTTAGATCTGTTTCTGAAGCTGATTCAAGGTAAAAAGGAAAAGAATCTATGTGTTCTAAAATAATTATAGCAGCTCTCAAAGAACTGGAAATTGAGTGGATGCTCATCAATTGGGGAATGGCCAAACAAACTGTGATATATGATTATGATAGAATACTACTGTGCCATAAGAAATGATAAGTGGATAGATTTTAGATAAAACATAGAAAGGCTGAAATAATGAAGAAATGATGAAGAGTGAAATAAGCAGAACCAGAAGAACATTGTACACAGCAACAGCAAAAGTATTCTAATCACGATTTTGAATGACTAAGTCTTTTGGTGTATTATATATATACTCAAATCAACTACAAAGGACCTATGAAGGAATATATTATCCCTACCCATAGAAAGAGCTGAGAAATAGAAGAGTGTTTAATATGGTTTTACACACATATAGATAAATACATATACCTATATATACACACACATATACAAACACACACACAAACATGTTTGTGTGTAATGGTATCCATCTATAAGGAGAGATGGGAAGGGAGGGAGAAAAAAAGTGCACAGCAGAGAACAAAATAAAATTTAGAAAGAAATACAGAAAATGAGGGTAGCTTTGAAAATGATATGTAGTATTACATAGTTTTTTTTTAAAGTAAACAGTGAAATGGAAATTCATTGGTTTATACTGAATCATCTTTTTCGTTGTGCTGTGTACATAAAGCTCTTCTTCTGGTTTTTTGTATTTAAGTTTAAAATGAATAAAAATTTAAAAAAATTGAAAAGTAAGTTGAAATATGCATGTAAAAAAGAAAAGGTTGAAGAACAAGGGGTAGGATTTTGAGTATTCTCTAATTATAGACGAAATTGGAGGAGGACTGAATCAAATGCACATTAACAGGATTTAGCTTTCTCAAGAATTTATGCCATTTCTTCAAAAACTACAGTAAAGGTAGAATGGTTGAAATAGTTGTAAAATAATACCAAGGGATTTTGAGATTCAGAAAAGGAGGAAAGATGGATCTTACAGTGAATGTCTATTACATGTGCTTCTCATCTTGGAAAATCCTTTAAGAGATTTCTCACACTGAATAGAATAATAGTAATAACATTTATCTCCCTGGGTTGTTAGGATAAAAAGTGATGGTATTTCCCAAGCTCTTTGGAAACCTTAAATTGCAATACGAAACTTAATTGTTATTATTGTTATCATAATGATGGTGGATGAAGACAAAGACATACTCTAACTTTTGATGAGATCAACTGAGTGTGTTGGTATTGCTAAAGGGAATTATGCAAGTCTTAGGTTTTCAAACAAACAACAATCAAAAGAGTGAGTTAGGCAGTCACAATGACTTACCTAGGAGACAAAGAGATCCATGTCCAGAACAACTCTTATCAATTACTGGCATAAATTTCTTTAGTCCTTTCTTAAGGGGATTTCAATCATCTTCAGGGAAAATAAAAAGCATGTTTTAAGAAGAATGAGGTCATATAGACATGAAAACATGCTCTCTGAATGGGACTGACAGAAAGTTTCCATCTTTATTACAATTTAACTATATATATATATTTTATTTTCATAGTGTTTTGTTTTCCCAAATTATATGTTAAGACAGTTTTGAAACTTTTTAAAAAAAGTTTTGAGTTCCAAATTTTATCCTTCTTTTCCTCCTTTCCTACCCCTCCCCATCCGTGAAAGAATAAGCAATCTGATATAGATTATTCATGTATATGCAATCGTTTGAAACCTTTCCATATTAGTGATTTTGTACAAGAAGACTTGAACAAAAAAAAATGAAAGAAACAGAGTGAAAAACTGGCATGCTTCAGTCTGCATTCAGTCAATATCAGTTCTTTCTTTGGAGATGGACAGCATGCTTCATCATGAGTCCTTTGGGATTATACTGGATTATTGTATTGCTCAGAATAGCTAAGTAAATCACAGCTGTTCCTCATACAATATTGCTGTTACTGTATCCACTGGTCTCCTGGTTCTACTCAATTCACTTTACATCAGTTCATGTAAGTCTTTCTAGTTTTTTCTGAAATCATCCTGCTCATCATTTTTTAGAGCACAATAATTTTCCATCGCAATCATATGTCACAGTTTGTTCAGCCATCCCTCAATTGATGGGCACCCCTCAATTTCGAGTTCTTGGCCAGCACAAAAGGATATGCTTTGATCCAGCAATACTACTGCTATGTCTATATCCCAAAGAGAATGAAAAAGGGAAAAGGACCTATTTGCAAATTTTAACTACATTCTACATAATGTATCGAATTTCAGTTTTTTTCTAAGATCATGAAGCAATGACAGAAAAATGAAAATACAGGTCCTGTGCCCTTGGAGGAAAAGAAAACATCCAAAATTGATTCAGTTCAGATCCTATTCTGTATACAAGATTTCACAATGCCAATGGCTGATATATGAAAACAATTTGTTTTTTGGAAAGGTCCTAATGGACCTCATAAACCCCTACTCATACTTCCCCACCTTCACCCCCTCTCCCCCATGGGAGAAGAAAGAGAAAGTCGAAAAGAGTAGGTAAAAGATACTCTATTTCCTGAGGACATAGTGACAGCAGACTTGGGAGTTCTGAGTAAGGAGAGAGGTGCCTCCATTTGGAAGCTCAGTCCAAAATACTTTACCCTTGACAATGGAGAAGATAAACTCATGCTCCTAGAGCACTGTGTCACTGCCTTACCATACACAATGAGCTTCCATTAGAAACAGACAATGAAGCCTAGAGAACATCTCCTGTCCATTTCATGCCTTAATTCCTCTGGCTGGAAGACGGATATGAGAGAACATGATTGGCACTAGAGGTAAATAACAGGCAGATCCCAATTATTTTTTAAAAATTAAATTATTTTAAACAAATACTAAAACTTAAATACACAGTAAAAAAAGAAAAAGAAACATTATGAAGTTAAATATTAAAAATATAATACAAAATAAAAAAACAAAAACTAAAATTCATTGCCATGTGCACTGCAAAAGAGAAGAGAGTATTCAAAATATGCAGCAATAAATTTCCACTTCAAGAAAGCCTATATAAATATATACTACACATTTTTGTTCAGAGCTGTCCATTTTGTTTCCTTCTAAGTTTTCTTATCTATCTATCTATTTATCTATCTATCTATCTATCTATCTATGTATATATGTACGTGTGTATATATATATATATATATATTCCAATTCTAAAAACAAAAAAGGGCCCTAGAATGAACCACAGGAGCTGTTGCCAGCAATCAAATAGTACACCAAATGGGAGGGTGTGAAATAAATGAAAGACGTGGGCCAGGCTGATCAGTAAGGACTGACTCAGTTTATTCATCTGAGGGTACAGGTTATATAGAGAAAATCTAGGCTAGCTACAAAGTGTCATCCCTGTGCGACACTCCCAGAACATCTGCTGATAAGTGACAATACCTATTTTCTAGTAATCAGAGATCCTGGATTGGCATGTAAAACTCCAAGACTTTTCCCTGGTGCCTAAGGTTCAGAGAATGAGAGGGAATGTCTCTGGAACCTCCCTTGCAGGGAGAGATTTGGAGAGCCCTGCCTCCTAAATGATTGAGCCCTGTGGGTTAAGCCTGGGCAAAGGTCAAGCTTTGTCCTGGATGTTATACTGAGATAGGAACCTTAAAGGTCACCCTCTACAAACTCCTCCCTTTTCGAATTTGCAAGCAGCTTGAGGAGATGAACATCTGCTCCTAACTCTCTGATCCTTGTCTTAATTAAGGTATCAATTCAGGGAATAATGAAATATAATATGATGAATAACACTGCCCAAGAAAATGCATGAAGTAACAAGGCAGGTAAATTTTTAAATATATTGATTGCACTTAATTTGTTTAAGTTCTCTACAGCCAGATTTTTTGGGTTGGCCCCCGGGGAATGACTGTCTGCAGTTTCCCAGGTAATATTAGGACAAATGAGCAGAAGGGTTAGTATTACGACAAATACCTTCTAAACGATTCTTAATCTTGTCCCATTTTACAATGGGGGAGTTGTATGGAAAAGGAATTAACACATACCATAGTAAAGTGATAATCACATTTTAAAGTAGCTCTAAATTCAGTTTCTGCAAGTTCATGCCAAATGAATTCCACAGTATCTTTTAATGCATCTGGTTTTTTCTAAAAATCTAAATCAATTTCCCCTTGTTTTTGAAGTGGCAATGACACATTCTGAGCCAATCCTTCAGTATACCGTGCATCCTGCAATTGTTGTGTAAACATAGTAAATGTTACTGCAGATGCAATAAGGGGTGAGATAAGACATACCAAGGACACAATTCCCCAAATGACACATTGGACACATCTCTTTTTTCTTACAGAAATCTCTTGATTAAGATAGTACAGCAGGAGCTAAAAACCATCCCTCTTCTACTTGAGTAGGAAATATAGAATATTTAGGTCTTTCTAATATCATAGCTACATATTCCCAAGTTCCATGTGCATAATATAAGCATCTATTTACAATACAATTTTTGCATGAAATTTCAAAATACCCATCAGGTGTCAGTGTGATGTTGGGTCTTCCCAAAAGAAGTGCTTGATGCATGGGTAAACAGTCAACTAGCTTTTTTCTACTATAAAGAGTAATATCAGGTTTAAAGGGAGTGGCAGCACATAAGTATATAGGATCAAATGCTGCCATTGCTAACCAAAGTTTCTCCTGATGTACAGCATTCTTATTGGCACAATCCCTGGCATAGTCCACCCTTGTCTTGCACCCTCAACACTATGATCTAATTTATTCCATATTTCAAATCTTTCCCAATTGTAATTAGCTACACCCCTATACTGTGTATGACATTTTACCCCAGGTGGAAATCTATGTCATACTGATAATACAGATATATTAAAACAATCTGGCCAGGGAGAAAAATGAGCTGGCCCTTTCACAGATCCAATAGTTTCTATACCAAACATAGATATATTCCAAACTACTCCCTGAGGAACTAATTGAGCAGAATGAGTAACATTTTCTAATTTAACACAGTAATCTATAGAGGGTACATCAATCCCAAAATATATTGGGAATGGGCCAGTTTTGCATTTAAAATTGTATTCTAAAACATCATACATTTTAAAATCTTTAACCCTCCAATCCCTTTGTCCAAAAATTTCTGCCGCTTCTCCTGCAGCCATAATGTCAATAACTGGGTCATTCCACCGGAGTAGTCTTGGCCATGGGGGGTCATTAATGTATGAACAAAGCTGCAAAGTCCTTCCTTCAATAGTCATTGCTTATAACAGCATTATCAGCTGCAGCAGCCGTCCTGCCGACTTTGCCCATCACCTTGGGTGCTGCTTTCTTGTTCTTTTGTCCGTTTTCCTCCTTTGAGTTTGACGTTTCTGGAACCTCCGGGTCATCTCTGACACACATTCTGATGTTAAGTTCAGGGATCCATATTGGTCCTTCTGCACCATCTGGAAGAAGCATACCCTCCTCCCAAAGTGAATAATTTATCTGGCCCAAACCAATGATTGGTGTTTGGGTCCTTCCACTTGACTCTTTTTTGAGTCTTTTGCTCCTCATTACTACTTCCCTTATGTAATCTAAAGTGTTTTTCAGCTGGGGTACAGCCTTCTCTATCAGGAGTAAGAAAATTTAAAGCATATACTGCTTGAGCCAATTGTCTTCGTGGTCTACCCCTGGCTTCTCCCCCTTTTTGCTTTTGAAGGAATGTTTTAAGAGATCTATTTTTTCTTTCCACAATTGCTTGACTGGTAGGATTATAAGGAATCCCAGTAATGTGGTGTATATGAAACGTAAGACAGAATGTAGGAAATGCATGAGAAACATAAGCAGGGCCATTATCAGTTTTTAAAACTGAAGGCCCACCAGAAATGGAAAAGCAATGAAGCATATGATCTACAACATTTTGTACTGCTTCTCCTGCTTGTGCAGTAGCCATAGTGAAGGAAGAGAAAGTATCAACTGTTACATGAATAAATTGTAACTTTGCAAACTGCTGTAATGAGTAACATCCATTTGCCAAATTTCTCCTGAATGTAATCCACATGGATTAATAGCCAATTTATATGGTGTGGAGGTGTAAGGAAGACATTTACAACAGGATTTTATTATCTGGAGAGCCTGCTTTCTAGTAATCCCAAACTGTTTCCTTAACATGGAGGGAGACTGATGAAATTTATGATGTGATTCCCTAGCTTCCTCAACAGACAACATTAACAAGGTTGGTCTAGTAAGGTCATCAGCTATCTGATTCCCATGTGTAATAGGTCCTGGAAGCTCGGTATGTGAAGCAACATGTGCACAATATACTGGGGAAGTTTGTTCCGGAATAGTTTTTTGTAACATCATAAAAAGTTGCTATATTGTAATTACATGACATTTTAATTTAAGCAGTTTCTATATTATTAAGCATTCCTACTGCATATTTACTGTCTGAAAATATATTAAGAGGACCAGAATATCTTTGCAGTACTAATATTATAGCATAAATTTCATTTTGTTGGGTCGAATCAAACGTTGTTTGTGCTACATATCTCTCATCAGAGGGAACAAAATATGTTGAAATGTGATTGGGGGAAGCATCACAGAGAGCTCCTACTATGGGATTCTTTTGTACTATTTTATTAATAATCCACTGACATTTCCTAGCAAATGGTAAAATCGGATGTTGATATGTATTGTCTATTTCCCCTTGAAAAATAGTAAGAAGCACCTGCCAAGAATGGTCTTGACTGAGCAATTCTTCTATTTGTTTTTTATCATGAGGTTGATGTATAATACTAGGGGCATTTGCAGGCTTTCTTAGCCAAATCTGCTACCATAGAAGGATATGTTTGAAGGGTATATTTTGGCTGCAAAGGCTGAAAAATCCACTCCAGTAACTTGTCTTTCTGATGTATACATCCAAAAGGTATATCTGGGGTATCAAATACTGTAACTTCTAAAGGCATAACAGATTCTGTGTGATAAACAATTGCAGTTTCAATTGATTTCTGTATTTTTTCTAATTGCTGTTTTGCTTTGGTGGTAAGTTTTCTAGGAGATGTAGGGTCAGCATCACCTCTAAGAATATCATATAGTTCCTGTAATTCATGAGTTCCTGTTTTTAAATAAGATCTGATCCAATTAATGTCTCCTAGGAGTTTCTGAAAATCATTTAATGTTTTTAGTTTATCTTGTCTAATACATATCTTCTGAGGCTGAATTTCTTTCATTCCTACTATTTGTCCTAAGTATGAATAAGGAGGTGCTTTTTGAATCTTTTCAAGTGTTAACTCTAAACCCTGCTCTGTAATTGCTTTAAATATGTCCCCCATAATACTGGCTAATTTTCCTTTCTGTGGTTCTGCTACATATTGCTGACACATGGTGGGGATATTTTTCATCCCTTGAGGAAGCACCTTCCACTGATATCTTTGGTGAGACTGCTTCAGGTTTTCTGATAGTAATGAGAATGCAAAATATTTACAATCTTCTGCTTTAAGGGGTATAGTATAAAAACAATCTTTTAAGTCAATTACCCACAAAGGCCAGTCTGGCAGGATTGCAATTGGAGAAGGCAGCACTGGCTGCCATAGTTATCATGTGGGCATTGATTTGTCTGAGATCTGTTAACATTCTCCATTTACCTGATTTTTTCTTAACAGCAAATATAGGAGAATTCCATGGACTCCTAGAAAATTCTATGTGACCTGCTGCCAATTGTCTGGTTATTATATCTGAAGAACCCTGATTTTTTCTAAATTAAGGAGCCACTGGTCCACCCATGTGGGGGCCCTTCCTTCCAAGTTATTTTAGGAACCTGTACTGTTCTTTTCTCTTTGGCTGTGACCCCTACTAAAAATTTTTGCTACTTATAGTAACATTCATGTGTTTCAATAAATCTCTTCCTCAGAGGCAGCAGGGAAGGTGTGGCAATCCATATGGTCTAAATTTTCCTTACTGCCCCTCCACTTTCCAAGTGAGCCATGCCATGCTCTGTGCAAGAGTGGCTAGTTCTCCTATTCCCTGTAACATCACATTTCCTTGATCTAGTGGACATTCTGTAGGCCAGGCCCCTAAAGTGATAACTGACTTATCAGCTCCTCTGTCTATTAACCCTTCAAATCCCTTTCCTTGTACCTCCATTTTTAGAGTTGGTCTGGCATCTGTAATAGTTCTATGCCAAAACACTCCTGTACTACCAAATTCTTCTGTCCCCCTTATTTTTTCTGTCATTTCCCCCAGTTTTTTATAGTCCATTACAATCATTTGTGCTGTTCTTTCCCCTTTTTGAATGAAAAAATGACAACAAGGAAAAGCATATATCATAACCTCAATTTCTCCAGTGTAATCAGAATCCACCACTCCAGGGATGACCATGAGCCCCCTAAGTGTCTGGGAACTATGACCTAATATTAAACCCACCATCCCTGGGGTAATGGACCATGTACTTCCCTGGGAATGCATACGACTTCACCCCTGATGTCTTTATCAAGACTGGACCTTAAATCTAATCCAGCACTACCTGGGGTGGCATGAATAAGGTCTAGTATTTTGAGTCTTGTGGGTGTGGAGCAGGGACTGGTTGAATCAGTGAAAGTGCTGTTCCAATTGTTTGCAGGGGCCAAGTGAGCCCCTCTGGGGGTTTAAAGGCTGCCCATTAACATCTGAAGTAGATCTGCATTGTGAAGCCCAATGATATCCTCTTTGACACCTAGGACAATGAGTACTGGGGGGCTGATATAGTGCCTTGCTAGGAGCCCTGCAATCCTTTTTCATGTGGCTGGGCTTTCTGTATTAAAGCATTTTAACTTTTGCGGGTCCTTCTGATTCTTAGGAAAGGCTGACCCTAACGCTTCTGCTTGGGCCGCTGCCATAGCTTGTACCTGAAATTGCGTGGTCCTACATTCTCACATCTCTGAATCATTTCTGTAATATCCATATTAGGCTTGCCGCCTTGCAAGGCCTTTTTACAATCAGCATTAGCATTTTCACTGGCCAATTTTTGAAGGAGTATTTTGGCTGCTTTTGAATCATAAATGCGCCTTTGTATGGCTTACGTAAGTCAGGCTACAAAATCTGGGAAAGTTTCTTGGGGACCTTGCTTTATCTGAGTATATGAGGCTCCCCTATCTTGCTTCCCAGGAACCTTTAACCATGCCACCCGTGCAGCCTTCATAATGTATTCATATGCTATAAGCGGATAATTTAGCTGTTGCTGCAGTGCAGTAAACATTCCTGTCCCTCTGAGCTGCTCCAAAGAAACAGGGGCCATTGTTCTTGTATTGTATCCCACCTGCTCTTGGCATTGCTCAATAAATTGGGATTTCCATATGAGATAATCTCCTGGCTCCAGACATGTTTTTGCTAGTGAATACCAATCATATGGGGCCATGGTTGAATTAGCTATTGAATCTAATCATGTTTGAACATAGGGACTATTTGGCCCATATTGTACTGAAGCTTGTTTTCATTCTTTTAAAACTTTGAATTCAAAAGTCCTATGTTCCCTAATCATCTGTCCTGGATTATCTGGATTCTCTTCTTCATGTAGTGGGAACATCAGGCCTTTTGGAATAGCTGATTTTAAGTCCATGGGCACTTCTTCCCCTCTGCTTTCTGCCCTTTGTTTGGCCTCTTCCAACAAGCCCTTGCATTTTAATTTTCTCCCAGGCTGTTTTGTAACAGAAGGTGAATACACATTTTTCTGTTGTTTAGGAGAATGCACATCTTTCTGTTGCTCAGGGAATGCACATCTCTGGCATCTTCCTCTTCCTCCTCAAGAATGCTCAACTGTTCCTCAAAGACCTTATGCATTTCTTCTTCCTCATCTGTTCCTGCCCCCTCATCTACCCGAATCACTTTCTTAGCTACTAGTACTTTCTCCAGGGGCATAAGACATATTTGTAATACATTACAAATTAAAAAGGTAGCAATCGAGAATGCACCAGGTCCTTCTTCTCTGTAGTATTCACTCATTTGCTTGCCTACAATCTCCCATTTCTCTAAATCAGTTGTTCCTTCTTGTGGAAACCATGGGCAGCATTTTTCTACACATTCCAAAAATTCCTGTAGCTGACTGTTTGGAATAACTAAACCTTTCTTTCACTATTTTCTTTAGTAATCTTAGGTAATAATCTCAGTCTCTTTTCCACCTTTGTACTTGACCCATACTTCTGATTCTAAGGGGGCCTCTTAAAACCAAAAGTATGTATGTAGGCCGTTCCAAAGCGATGCTATTTCTTATGCTGTAGCTTCTTTTCCTTATTTTTCTTACGCTCTAGTTACTGAGCCTGTTTATAATCTTTTCTTTCTAATTTTTTTTAATCTCCCACTAAGCCTGGTGGTTTCCCCTTTGAACCTTCAAACTGCTATGGGAAAATTTGTAATGACCATCACTCCCTTTACCTTAAATCCACACTTTCCAGCTCCCAAGGGCCTTATTCCACAGTGTAATACCCAAAAGGGTTTTCTTTTCTCTGGAATACAAGAGAGCCACCTTCCTCAGAAACCCAATGTGGTCACTCTTCTGGGTGCCAAATGTTGCCAGCAGTGAAATAGTACACCAAACGGGAGGGCAGGAAATACATGTGAGATGTGGGCCTGGTGAATCAGTAAGGGGTGACTCAGTTTATTCATCTGAGGGTACTAGTTATATAGAGAAAATGTAGCCCAGCTACAAAGACTCATCCCCGTGAGACATTCCCTGAACATCTGCTGATAAGTGACAATACCTATTTTCTCATAATTAGAGTTCCTAGATTGGGATGTAAAACTCCAAGACTTTCACCTGGCCCCTATGCGCCACCTGCATAGAGGGGTGATATGTAAATATAAGATTCAGAGAATGAGATGGAATGTCTCTGGAACCTCCCTTGCATGGAGAGATTTGGAGAGCCCTGCCTCCTAAGTGATTGAGTCCTGTGGGTTAAGCCTAGGCAAAGGTCAAGCTTTGTTCTGGATCTTAAACCCAGATAGGACCCTTACAGCTGGCCCTCTACAGGGAGCCAAGGGACCGGGACAGAGATACTGAGAAAAAAGTAATCCATGAGCAGATTCAGTTCAAAATCAATCAGACATAGAAGGAGATTGACTCAGAAAATATCAGAAACAGAGAAGCTGTATAAGCGTTCTCTTGGTATGAAAAATATTGGAGTGATGGGTAATGTCAACCTGGCCAGACCTCGTCTCTAATATGTTCATGACAGGCATCAAATAAAGCAGTTTAGAGATAGGAGAGTCAGGAATCAAACAGAAGCTTAATTTCAAAGTGAGGAAAACGGCTTGCAAACAAGAATACATGTACTGCAGCTCCATGCCTAGTGTAGGACTCGAGGCAATGTGGGGAGATCTCAATATTTATACCAATGGCTAAGTAGCAAGCTGTAAAATTGAAAAGGAAGGGTAAAAGCAATAATGTGACAAGGTTGATTCAAAGCAGGGCTTCATGACTGAAACATGGTTACTAAAGGTGCTTGTCCATACTCAGAGACCACCTCATGCTGGTGTGTAACAATTCTGGGATTTTGCTATGGGTGAGATCATCCCGAGGGTGAGCAGAAAAGGATTATTTTCAAAGGAAGGTCAGGGCACAGCCTGCTTTCTGGGCCTTAGTTCTGGAAAACAAGATGTCTCCTTGTATCTTGGCAGGAAGGACAGACACTGTGATTCTCATCATCAATATTGTATAGTATTATTTTCTTTTTTAAATTATTATTTCATTTTGAATGATCAACAATCACTTCCACAAGCTTTTGAGTTTGAAATTTTTCTCCCCTTCCTTCTCCATCTCTCTGTCCAAGACAGCGCACAAAGTGATATAAGCTAATATTGTATATTCTTAGTGTCATAAAATGTTCTCCAGGGCTTTAGAATGAGTTCTGAAGGATCTTTCTCTTTGCATTTCAGCAAGAAAACTAACCCCAAGGATGTGGCAGCTGTTCTTTCTCTTGTTGGAGGGAGAACAACATGCAGACTTCTTTCTCCCTTGGTATGAAAACCAGCACAGAATCTCTAGCTCCAGGAGAGGAGCTTCAGTCTGTGTGGCTTCTCCTTTACCCTGAAGACTGACCCTGTGGAGCCTCCACACTGGGATTTGGGCTGAAATGAATTTTTTTTGATGAGACAGTCAGGGTTAAGTGACTTGCCCAGGGTCACATAGCAAGTTAAATGTCAAGTGTCTGAGGACGGATTTGAACTGTGCTTTGTCCATTTACACTGCCTAGCTACCTGCTGAAATTAAAAAAAATATTATTTTTAATTCATAGAACAAAAAACATTTCTAAACACAGTACCATAAAAAAGATTATTGGACATGACCCTGCAAAGCTACCATGTACAACTTGCCATTCCTTCCAAATATACAACAATATTATCATGTAAATTTCTTTTCCCCCCCACCTCCCAACCCCTAGAAATGGATGGCTACCATTAGATGCAAATATCTATATAGATGCATATATGTAAAATTATTCTATACATACTTCTATTCATCAGTTCCTTCTCTATACATTAGTGTCTTTCTTCCTATGTCCTTTATTTTTAATTGTGTATTCATAATAGTCAAAATTACTTAGTTGCTCAAATTGTTCTTAAAACAATATTGCTTTTACTGTGTACAAACTCTTTTCTGCTCACTTTGCTCTTCATTATTATGCAAATCTTTCCTTGCCTTTCTGATTTGAAATTTATTCTGATCATTTTCTAAGGTAGAATTTTCGATATAGAGAGAACACTGTCGTTTTGGTGTGACGTGACTGCTGTCTTTAAAGGCATCTGTCTGTCTTTGTAGTATTCAGCTGATGTTCACCTGGTGGTGTTTGGCAGAGATGTGAGAGAGCCAGGGGTGTCTTGCTCCTCTCTTGTAAAGCTGTAAAGATTCCTGTAAAGATTCACCTCAGTGACTCCTGGATCACTGCGTCTGCTGTGCTTCAGTGAAGGCTAGGAGGATCCAGTTATTAAGAATGATGGCAGTGAGAAATACTATGCAGTTACCATGATTCTTGATCCCCAAGTATTTCACTCTTGAACGTTTCATTTCAGGAAAAAATTACCAGTTTAGGCCTTACCGAAAAGTGAACGCCTTTCTTCTCTTTAAGTTCATCATTATTTAGTTGTTCAAGGGCTCTTTTCTTATGGTATTAATACCTTCCTTACTTTCATTTGATTTTCTTCAAGTCTCTAACTGGATTTTCTTCTTATGAGATCTTTGGAAATGTCAGTCTTTTTTCATTATATTCACCATTCCATACCTTCTTAACTCCTTCCAATTTGATGTAGATCTCTGATGTCTAGACTCAAATCTACCCAGACTCTTCCCGTAGTAGGATTCACATTGAGTGGCCTCAGTGTCAGCCCATGTGACTTTTGAAAGGACAAAATGGCTTCATGGATGCCAGGACTTTTCCTTCATTCTGGTGAGTCGTACACATTCTGACTTCCTCCTCCAGTTCCTTCTGTTCCTTAGTTTTTCTAGCTAACACCTGCTGCAGCACAGCATACTGCATACAGCTACTCCAAAGAGAGCAAAAATCTTATTTTCTATACCTCCACCTCTGCTGCATAGTGTGGATTAGAAAGACTTTAGTTCTCTTGTAAGCCATGGATGAAGTTGTGCCACCCTTGCAAGGGTTTAGGATCTCTCTATGAGAGGGAATTTTGAGTGAACGTGTTAGAGATTAGGTATAATAGACCTTCTCTGCTGTTACTTCATCAGTTTGCTGCCTTGTTAATTCTTGGTGCTTAGATGATATTGTTAGCTGAAAGTGCTTTTTCTTCTCATGCATTATTATTTTGGAAACATTTGAGAGGTTGTGAGAATGGAGAGGAGAGAGATTTCTCCATTTTGTTCATCACCTGACTAAGAATACATGATCAGATTTTGATACAAATTTCTTTATATTCTTATTGAAGGAAATCTAAAAAAATCTTTCCCCCCCAGAAGGTATGATATCTAATGTAGCATTCCCTCTTGGTCTACTCCTCTGCATCATGTTTACAGGTTAGATGATGAAGAGGTCAAGAACTCCAGGTATTTGGGAGTCCACACCCAGGGACTCAAACCACTTGACAAAAGAAGTTTGAAGCAAAGATGACAATTAGGGTGTGAAACTTTCAAGTATATATGAGGCACACTTTTCCACAAATATACACTGCGTGAATGGGAAGAGTGTGCCCATGCATAGTCTGCTACTTAAAAGATCCATGTAAAGAATACACGTGGCCAAGTCCACTCAAGTCCTGCCACTTCAAGATCCTGACTTCCTTTCTCTTACTGTGAAATTTCCATATTGCCCTTTAAAAAAGCTTTAAAATTTATTTTTTTAATTTATAGTATAAAGCAACCATTTCCATAATGTAGTATAATAAAAAGTGATTGCATATGAAACTGAAAATTTATTATATACAGCTTGCTATTCCCTTTAAATAAGTTTAAATAAACTCTTAAAAAGTTATCATGTAAATATCTTTTTTTATTCCCCTTACCCTAGAGATGGCTATTAGACTCAAACATGTATATTTTAAAAATCATTCTACAATCTAATCATTTATCAGTTGTTTCTCTTTATTAGACAGCATTTTCTTTTGCATGCCTTTTGTAGTTAATGTGGGCATTTGTGACATTTAAAATCTACTTTTCTGGGAATAGTATCTTTGCTGGCCAGTTTTTTACAATTAGATTCCCTGGGGCTGGTTTTCTCCTTACAACTCTGAAAGCAGAGCTGAGTTTCCATCTGCTTAAAATAGAGCTGGCTAGATTGCTTTTTACATGAAGGCGAAGGGGAATGGCAAATGTAGACTTTGATTGGACGGCATTACTTGCCTTCATCATATAAGCAACCCCTAAATACTCTCAGGTTGATAAAAGTGTCCATGTTAACTAATGGAGTTAAAAATATAAAGCTTTATTTAAATTTGCTTTACAAACAGGAATGACACACTCCCAAGTTTGCAACCTTTACTACCTGTGAAAGGACACATAGGGTGATCATTTTATCTGAAATGGGAAAATTAAAAATCTAGACCCTTATACCAGATGTCTGAAACAATGACTTATGGAGTCATCACTTGAAGATTACCAATGTATGTTTTCTCTCTATAGTCAGTGAACTCGCTCACACTGTATTATAAATTATCCTTAATTTGGTAAATTACAGAGTAAGAAGGAGCCACCCAAATGTAATAATAGTAACAGGAAAGAAACCAATAAACATGGCTCAGACTCCTTGCTTTATGATGAAGACTCCAGTATATGGTGATTAAGAGAGGATTGTTGCTTTGTATTTTTTTTTCCCCACTGAGTTGAATCTTGAGAAAAAAAAGATAAAAGATAATCTTGGAAAGATTCTAGAGATAGAACTCTAAAAGGATAAGGGCCCTGAAATTACAAATACCCTTCTTTAAAAAAAGAATGTGATGTGAGAATGGAAACATGTTTCTGAGCATACAATTAAATGTTCAGCAGGTGGCAGGGCTACATAATCTGGGTGATGGGAAGGTACTTGAACTTTGAGGATCATCTCATAAATCTTAGCCATACTTGCTCCATAAATCAGATTATTAGGTCAGTGTCACAGAGGAAACAGTTTCTCTCTCCCATTAAATAGGCTATGTCTCTGAGGAACAAGGTATTTGTTGGAGGAGACTTGCAAATCTCTTATTGTGAATTGTGACTTTCATAACTCAATTTTCCACCTAAAAGATTTTAAAAAGGTATATGATCTATTCCTATTAAGGCAATGAGGAGTATACTGAAAACTAAAAATTACTGAAATGTAACCCTAGGGAAAAGGAGAGAAAAAGTTGAGTTAGGAAGCAGTAGAGTGCCAAGGATCAGGAAAAGAGACACCGAGAAGAAAGTGATTGAGAAAACAGATGCAGTGTATGGGTAATTGGAAATGAAAGATGTTTGAGGAGCTTTGACAATCAGAAATGGGCCAAGATAAATTATAAATTATTGGGAGGCAGAAAAGCCTACTGCGTGCCATCCAACTGTTTAGAGTTATCGAAGTGATGGAGGGGTCATTGACACTGAGTCAAAATCAGCAGTTCTGAGAGACTCAGTGTCAACAACATTCCCAAGTCCTGTGGAACTAGTTCTAAGAGAACTTTCCGAAGTTCAGGAAAGAAACATCTCACTGGAGGAAAAGAATGTTTCTTCCTCTTTTGAATAAAGAAGAATGCAAATTGGATCCTCCCACTGGATGAAAAAGCAGCCCTAAACCTGTACCTGTACCTCCTGGGAGACAAAGTCAAGCCTCTGTGTCCCCACAGAGGACTAACCTGGAAACTCACCATGAAATTTAGGCTGAACTGGATTTTCCTCCTGACCATTTTCCAAGGTAGTTTTATGGAGAGGAAGGGACAATGTGAAGTGGTGACTTCATGTGAGTATTGACTTTAATGCAATGTCTCTGTGTTGCAGGTGTCCAGTGTGATGTGCAGCTGGGGAGTCTGGGGAGATTAATACAGCCTGGGGGATCTCTGAGTCTCTCCTGCAAAGGTTCAGGATTACTTTCAGCAGCTACGACATGAGCGGTCCGCCAGCTTCAGGAAAGGACTGAATGGGTTGCATACATTAGTATAGTAGTAGTTATACGTACTATGCAGACTCTGTGAAAGGCCAATTCACCATCTCAGAGATAATGCAACAGCATGTTATATTTACAAATGATTCCCTTAGACTGAGACACAGCTGTGTATTACTGTGCAAAGACACAGTGAGGAAAAGAATGTGAGACTGATAAAAACTTCCCCTGCCAGGAGGTGAAGTGTCAGTGAGGCAAGAAGTGGACTGAGCTCGTGATGCACAAAGTAAAAGATGCCTATATCCAGGAACAGCTGTATAGTGAAGTTCTATTTATGGCTTGTGGTGTTTTTTCTTCTGTCCCAGGAGAAAGCAACTTTTCCAGTGCCTAGCTATCATTCTTAATGCCTCACTCTCAGTCCCACCTCTACTCCATAATGAATTGGTAGTTATGTATTGTCCTTTCCACTTTTCTCACAAATCTAGTATGCTCTCCCTTCTCTCCTCAAGGTACTGCAACCACCCTGAGGTAGGCCTTCACCAACTCATATCTGGACTATTATGCTAGCTTGATGTTTCTTCTCCCACCCTTAGTACTCTCTTCACTCCAGTTCACAGGAAACTCAGCTATTGATATCACCTTCCTGAAACATAGATCTGAGAGTTTTTCCCATGTTCTGGTGAATCCAGAATAAAACATAAGTTCTGATTTGGCTTTTAAATCCTTTTGTAGCATGGCTCCTTCCTGTCTTATTCTACCTTAGTCCTTTCCACATGCTCATCAATCCAATGACACTGATCTCCTTGCCCTTCCTTTCACAACTGTTTCCATCTCTCTACTGTGTATTTTCACTGGCTGGAATTCTTCTCCTCATCCCTGCCTCCTGGCCCCCTTGACCTCCTTAAATCTTACCTAAAATACTCCCCATCTTCTACTTTCCCCATCCTCTTTAACTCAATCTTTATGCTGCATACATACATATGCATACACACACCGATATAGACAAACAGATAGTGAGTTATTATTTTAGAGTTGTCTTTCTGAATAAGAGTGACCACCTTAAAAACAGGTACAATTTTTTCCCTTTCTTTGTATCCCCACTACTTAGTGCTGTGCTTGGAACATAGTTTACTATGCTCAATTAATAAATACTTGTTGCTGATTTTACCTTCCATTCCTTTTTGAATTTAGCTCTCGCAAATTACTGAGCTTTGTTCTATTTCTCATTGCCATGTTGTATACATAATGAGTAAATTCTCTGACATTTTAACATGTTCATATGATGTATAAGAAATTATTGAGTATTTTATGAATTAAATTTAACAAAAAGGTAAATTAAGGCACCTTTCTCTAAGCAAGAATACATTCTGTAATCAAGGCTGGGAGCCTGAGAGCAAGATGGGTCAACAACTACCTCAGTCTCCAGCCAAGGATTCCGATAAAAAAAACAGCTCTCCTTGTATAGAGCCTGGCTTGTACAGAAGAAAGAACCGTACAGGTTAGGTGACATCAAGGGCTTGAGGTCAACATGAGTTTTTTACACAGGTGAAGTGTGGGGAACATGATTGTTTGGAAATTTGGAGTGGGTCCTAACACCAACCCTACTTCTTTCCCTTTTATAACTAAGAAGTGGTTATACTGAGTCCACTTTCATTTTAGAAGATAGTGGTCTAGACTTCTTTGGATAACAAACCAGATAGCCCTGAAGGATAGTTTTGTAGTGTAAAGATAGTAGGCCCAATTCCCTTATGGCAAACCATATTCCCTCAGGGTTAGCAGGATTCTTTCAGACAAGAATACACACTGATTAGCAAGAGAACTGGATTTCAAAACTTAACCCCTTACAGGTCAGCTGAATTCTGAAGCAAGTTTAGAGATATAGAACCATAACTAAGTACTCAGTTTTAGGGCATAATCAATTAATTGTAAATAAGATAAATGAGAAAATGATACAGGATCCATTTTAATCTTCTCAGTATTATATGCATACAGCCATATCACATGCATTATGCATAGATTAAAAATGCCTTTACAAAGAGACTAAAGAGTTTCCACTCAAAACTTGTAATCAGGATTAAAAAAAAGTGTTTATAGCTTTAGCTGATGTAAGTAATTTCATTAATCAACCTGAGAGGATTTTTAGGCTTGAACTATGAAAGGAAGTGACTCTACATGACAAGTTGTAGGGACTGTCTAACCAGTAGAATCCCAAAACTGTTAAAGCAAATGGAGAAACCCTGCTCAAATGAATTATTAAAAAGTATTTTAATTCATTTTTAAACGTAAAGAAATTATAGTTGCTCCTCTCAGGTGCCTTGTTACCCTGACACCTGACCTTTTTGTACTCAATAGCAATTAATTACTGCCTCCTCAGCAATGTTGACTCCATTGCGACCAGAACAGAAATATTTAGAAAACATTTTCAATGCAGTCATCACTGTCGACATCTTGGAAAGTGAGGATTCAGCTCATCTAAACTTAATGAAAAAAACTGTACTTGGTGTCTTGTTTAACAAACTCCATTTCTGATCACCCATTCAATATTCCAAATGTCTGTTCATGGAACTAGATATTCTGGTACTGACAAACGTTGATGAGCTTCAAAAGTTAATATTATTATTTTTCACTTAATAGTACTTTATGTTTTCTAATTGCATGTAAAGATTGTTTTCAATATTCATTTTTACAAGATGTTGAATTGTGAATTTTTGTCCCTCCCTCCTTTGTAACCGATACAATCATGTTAAATATATTTTCACATTAGTCATATTATGAAAGACGAATCAGAAAAAAAGGGAAAAACTAGGACAAAGAAAAAAATAGTTAAAATATTATGCTTTGATCTGCATTCAAATTCCATATTTCTTTCTCTGGAGTTGGATACCATGATTCATCTTGAGTCTTTGGAAATATTTTGGAATTGTGTTGCTGACAAAGCTAAGTCCATCAGAGCTGATCATCAAACAATGTAGCTGTTACTGTGCACAATTTTTTTCTGTTTCTGCTCTCTTTACTTTGTATCTGTTCAAGTAACTGTTTCAGGTTTCCTGAAATCATCTTGCTTGTTATTTCTTACAGCACAATAATATTCTGTTACAATCATGTATCACAGCTTAATTAGCCATTCCTCAATACATACATATCACCTCAATTTCCATTTCTTGGCCATGACATACTGATATCCATTCATCCAAGAATACCACTGCTAAGTCTATATCTTAACGAGAAAGAAAAAAGGGGAAAGGACCTACTTTTAAAATTTAACTTTGTGCTACATAATGTATGGAATTTTTCTTTCTTTTGTAAAGATTATGAAGCAGTGACTGAAAAATGAAAATACAAGTCCTGCACCAGTGAAGGAAAAAAAAACATACAAAATTGACATAGTTAGATTCTATGTGTTATACAAGATTTCACAACCCCAATGGCTGATGTGAAAATAATTTGTTTTATGGAAAGGTCCTAATGGACCTTGCAAACCCTTACCCTTACTTTTCCATTTTCACCCCTTCTCCCTCATAGAGTAAGAGCACTGACCCACTCCCTTTCCTACTCAGTACAATACAAAAGCAAGGTAAATAAGAGCAGGGAAAAGATACGCTATTTCCTGAGGACATAGTTACGTCAGACTTGGGAGCTCTGAGTAAGGAGAGTGATGTCTTATTTGGAAGTTCAGTTCAAAATGCTGTGACAGTGTAGAAGACAAACTCTTGCCCCACAAGGGCATAATGTGCACAAAGGAAGTTGAGGGGGAGGTTATTATAAAATGCAAAGAGAATATTGTAGAAACTCTCTTTCTAAATGCTGTAGAAGAAGAAATGGGAAGTTGGTTTCTTGGGGTGCCTATGTCACTGTCCCACAATACATTATGGGCCTATATCAGAAACAGTATATGCCTTGAGATAGATTGGAAGTTTCTTGCATCTCTTGTCCATTTCATGCTTCATTTACTCTAGGTGGAAGAGAGATATGAGAGAACACATTTGGCAGAGGTAAATAACAGGTGGATTCCAAAATTAAAAATGAGCAAAGGCACCAGAAGGAAACACATAGAGTTAGTGGACAGGGGCAAAGATATACAGGGAAAAGGTACCCATGAGCAGATTCCATTCAAAATCAAGGATAAGAGAGACTTAGGGTGCTTCCTTAATCAGAAATTGGAAAAGACTCCCTCAAAAAATATCAGTAATAGAAAAAAGGCAAATAAGCATTTTCTTGGTATTGAGAATAATTGGAGTGATGGGAAAGGACAGACCCTGTCTTTTGCATCAGCAATGTTGCATATTCTTAGTGTCATAAAATGTTCTCCAGGGTTTTAGAACCAGTTCTAGAGGATCCTTCTCTTTGCAGAGCAGGGAGAGGATTGACCCCCAGGAGGTGGCAGCTTTTCTTCCTTTTATTGAAGGGATGTGGGAGATATCTTTACTACTCCTGATCTATTTCTTGCCACTGGACCCAGATGGCTCTGGAGAAGAAAGTGAGTCTAGTGACTTTGCACAGTTCCCAACCACTTTAATCCAATTCACTTGCAAATCATGACATCACTTTCCTGATGCCATTTCCTCTTTGACAAGAAAGGACAAAGAAGAAGAGTGAAGGGAGGAGAACATGCAAACTTCTTTTTCCCTTGGTATGTAAACCAGCCCAAATCCTGTAGTTCTAGGAGAGGAAATTCGTGTTGTGGGACTTCTCTTTTATCCTGATGACTGACCCTGTAGAGACTCCACACTGCGATTTGACCTGAATTGGATGTTTTTAAAAAATATATTTCACATTCAGTTCACAGAGCACACAAACATTTCCATAACACAGCACAAGAAAAAAGATGATTGCATATGCAACTGAAAATCTACCATATACAACATGCTATTCCCTCCAAATATAGAATAACATTATCCTGTAACTCATGTGAAATTATCATGTAAATGTAATCATGCAAAAATAATATTTTCCCTGAAGATCATCTTGTAGTCATCCTTATTTTCTGAGAATAATTACTTCCTGTACCATCTCTCTCCTTTCCGTCTTTGCCTAGAGCAACCTATTCCAAAGCTTATTTCTGTTTCTTAAAATTTATCTTGTCCTCTGATGCCCACATGCTTGCTACAGCCATGAGGTAATAATAGCATTAAATGTCTGGTTCAGTTCTGGAGCTGAAAAAGACCTCTGGCAGCACCTAGTCTAATCCCTCACAAAGAGGAAAGTGAAGGTAAGGAATTTAAATGATTCTTTGTAGATCACAGTGTCAAAGTGTCAAGGTAGAATTTGAAACCAAGTCATCTGACTCCAGACAACTAGGTCAGTTGGTTGAGATTATGGCATAATAATAAGATAAACTTATGGTTAACCCAAAAGAGTATTGGTCTAAATTTATTTAATTTGCTGAAAGGAAGTTGACAAAGAGAACATAATAGAATCTCTCTTTCTTAATGGTGAGGAAGAAGAAATGGGGGGTCAGTTTGTAGGAGAGGGCTGGTTTGAAATGAAGCAGATTCCTTTTATTGATAAATAGTACAATAACTCCTTTAAATTATAGGAAAAATATTAGACCACAGAAATTTAGACCATCATGACTTCACTGGGCTAAAAATAAAGTAATTAGTGGTGTTAAGGGGAGTACAGTTAGTGTTAAGTAGAGGTATAGCATATCTTTACTTCCTTTGATTTAATTTTGCCCTTCATATACCAGTGTCCCATCCAGGCCAGAGGAAAGTGAGACCCACTGGTCTGCCTGAAGGCAGGAAATGGAAAAAAAAAGTGGTTGGATCATCTAAGACAGAATACTCAGTTTTCCTGTTACAGTTAAACCAAACTACAGACTATTGACTACCATAATATGTGGACAACTATTTGCTACCTTCCTTGTCTATGACCAAAGCAAAATAGCTAAGGAAGGATTAATTTTATCAATATTAGTCATCGCACAATGTGGCTGTTATTGTGCAAAACGTTCTCTTGGTTCTGCTCATTTCACTCAGCATCAGACCATGCAAGTCTTTCCAGGTTTTTCTGAATTCGGCATGTTCATCATTTCTTATAGCACAAAAGTATTCCATTACATTCATATACCATAACTTCCTCAGCCATTCCTAAATTGATGGGCAACCTCTCAATGTCCAATTCTTTGCCACCACAAAAAGAATATTTTTGTACATGTGGGTCCTTCTCCCATTTGTATGATCTCTTTGGGATACAGCCCTAGAAGTGCTATTGCTGGGTCAAAGGGTATGCACATTTTTATATCATTTTGGGCATAGTTCCAAATTGTTCTACAAAATGATTGAATCATTTCACCACTCCACCAACAATGCATTAGTGTTCCAATTTTCCCATATCTTCTCCAACAGTTATTATTTTCCTGTTTTGTCATGTCAGGCCAATCTGATAGGTGTGAAATGGGACCTTAGAGTTGTTGGTAACATACAGAAATGCCAATGATTTATGTGGGTTTATTTTATAGCCTGCAACTTTGCTAAAGTTGTTTATTATCTGAATTAGTTTTTTACTTGATTCTCTAAGTATATCACTATGTCATCTGCAAAGAGTCATAGCTTTCTTTCTTCTCTGCCTATTCTGATACCTTCAATTTTTTTTCTTCTCTTATTGTTAAAGACAACATTTCCAATAGGATACTGAATAACAGTGGTGATAATGGACATCCTTGTGTCACCCCTGATACTACTGGAAATACTTCTAGTTTGTCCACATTGCATATTATGGTAACTGACAGTTTTAGATAAATGCTATTTATTCTTTTAAGGAAGACTCCATTTATGCCTATGCTTTCTAGTGTTTTTAATAGGAATGGGTGTTGTATTTTGCCAAAAACTTTTTGTGCATTTGTTGAGATGATCATGCGGTTTCTGTTGGTTTTGTTGTTGATATTCTCAATTATGCTGATAGTTGTCCTAATATTGTACCAGTTCTGCATTCCTGGTATAAATCCTACCTGGTCATAGTGTATTATTCTTGTGATAAGTTGCTGCAATCTACTTGCTAGTATTTTGTTTAAAATTTTTACATCTATATGCATTAGAGAAATTGGTCTATAATTTTCTTTCTGTATTTTGTTTCCTCCTGGTTTAGGTATCAGCACCATATTTATATCATAAAAAGAATTTGGTAAGACTCCTTCTACACCTATTTTCCCAAAGAGTCTGTTTGATAGAATTCACATGTAAATCCATGTGGCCCTGGAGATTTTTTCCTAGGGAGTTCATCAATGGCCTGTTCAATTTCTTTTTCTGAGATGGGGTTATTTAAGTATTTTCCTACCTCTTTTGTTATCTGGGCAATTTACATTTTTGTAAATATGTATCCATTTCACCAAGATTGTTAATTTGTTGGCATACAATTGGGCAAAATAATTCCCAATTATTGTTTTAATTTCCTTTTTCTTGGTGGTAGCTTCACTGTTTTCATTCTTGATGCTAGTAATTTAATTTTCTTCTTTCTTTTTTCTAATTAAATTAACCAAAGGTTCATCTATTGTATTTTTTTAAAAAAAAAACAGCTCTTAGTTTTATTTATTAGTTCAATAAAATTTCAATTTTCTTGATTTTCCCTTTGGTTTTCAATACTTCTAATTTGGTGTTTAATGAGGATTTTCAATTAGTCCTTTTTTAGTTCTTTTAGTTGTTTGCCTTATTCACTGATCTCCTCTTTTTCTATTTTATTTATGTAAGCATTTAGAGATACAAAACTTCCCTAAGAACTGCTTTCACTGCAATCCATAATTTTTGGTATGTTGTCTCATTATTGTCATTCTCTTGAATGAAATGATTGATTCTTTCTATGATTTGTTGTTTGACCCAATCATATTTCAGTATTAGATTATTTAGTTTCCAATTATTTTTTAGTCTTTCCATGCCCCTTTATTACATATAATTTTTATTGCATCATGATCTGGAAAGGATACATTTAATATTTCTACCTTTCCGCATTGGATTGTGAGGTTTTTATGCCCTAGTACAGGGTCAATTTTTGTGTATGTGCAATGTGCCACCGAGAAAAAAAGTATATTCCTTTTTTTCCCCATTCAGTTTTTTCCAGAGGTCTATCATGCCTAACTTTTCTAATGTTCTTTTCACCTCCTTAACTTCTTTCTTGTTCATTTTGTGGTTAGATTTATCAAGTTTGGGGAGGGTGAGCTTGAGGTCCTCCAAGAGTATGGTTTTCTTGTCTATGTCTTCCTGTAACTTCTTGAACTTCTCCTCTACAAATTTGCGTGCTATGCCATTTGGTGCCTACATGTTTAGTAATGATGTTACTTCACTGTCTATGGTGCCTTTTAGCAGGATGTCGTTTCCTTCCTTATCTCTTTTGATAAGATCTATTTTTGTTTTTCCTTTGTCTAAGATCAGGATTGCCACCCCTTTTTTTAGTTCAGCTGCAGCATAATATATTCTGCTCCAACTTTTACCTTTACCTTGTGTGTGTCACTGTTTTTCAAATACGTTTCCTGTAAAGAACATATTGTAGGACTATGGTTTTTAATCCATTCTGCTATCCATTTCTGTTTTATGGGAGAGTTCATTCCATTCACATTCACAGTGATGATTACCATCTGTGTCTTTTTCTCCACCTGTTTTCCCCCGTTTATGCTTTTTTTCTCTCCTTTCTCCTTCCCCCCACACTAGTGTTTTGCTTTTGACCACTGTCTTTTAGTTCCTCCTCCCTTCTATTAGCCCTTTCCCTTTTTTCCCCCTTTACCCTTACTGCTTCTTCCCTGCCTTTCATCTGCCCCCCCCTTTTCTTTCCCCTTTCTCCTCCTACTGCCTATAGGGAAGTTAGATTTCTATACCTAACTGATTATGTTATTTCTTTCTTGCAATAAATCTGATGAGAGTAAGTTCAAATAATGCTCACCCCCCCTTCTTTCCCTCTGCTGTAAGAAGTTTTTGTGTCTTTTCCTTGTACTGTAATTTACCCTTCTCTACCTCTTCCTTTCTCAGTACATTTTCTTAGATCTGACGAATTGACTTACTTGGATCCATTTAGCCCACTTGAGGTTTTTTTTTATTATTACATCAATGCCAACTTATAACTACCCTCTTTATGTATACTCCTTTCACATGGTGTAATAACCATAGAATTCTGAAGAGTTGTATCATTCTCCCTTGTAGGGATGTAGACAATTTGCCCGTATTAACACCATATTATATCTTTCCTTGGAGTTATTGAAAGGGAAATGATATAGAAAGACAGAGAACTTGAAGATAATATAGGGTCAGTGAAGCTTTATTGGGTTTTAGAGGCCAACACATATCTGGTACGAACAGAAATTTAACTGTAAGCCATAATCTGCTCTGACAGGACAATGCAAATGTAAGACCTCTACCGGGGGAAGAAAAATCAGAGAGACAAAGTGACTCAGTTAAGGCTTTACAATATACAAAATTCCCAAATACAAATGCTGGAGAATACTTCAATGGTCCCTGATAAGAACTACTTTTTCCCAGTGGGTGAAGGATTAATGTAAAGTGGACATAAGACAGAAAAATGTCTCAGCTGATGTCATTGTGTGCAGTAGGTGGCAGCAGACTTGGTTGCTCTGAAAGGAAGGTCTCTGCATTCTGAGGCTCAGCTTATACCTGTTTCCAGAAGATGCACACATTTCTCAGAGGATATGGTGTCACTGTCTCAACAAATGCAAAGAGTCCTTCTAAGAAGCAAAACATGGGAATTTTGGAGGATCCAAGAAATTCAGTGTGCTTTATTATGCCCTGCCTATTTTTTGCCTCAATCCAACTCAAACAGGGATATGAGCTTGAATGTGTTGTTAAGTTTTAAACAACCAGTTCTCTAGGGGAAAAATGTAAACATAATATACTTTTAAGTTTAATCTACATTATTAAGATTTTCTCTCTGCCTTTGTTAAGTATAAAGAATTAAAAAAAAGGTTAAGCTCTGATTTTCAGTGTCTGCTAATTTCTGAAATACTAGAGCTCACACTGAAAACTTAACAATCACCTCTCTCATGCCAACTGAGTGCACACTGGATATAAGGGACAATGAATGGATTGGGGGTATATAATCTACAGGAAATCCAGTTCCAAAAAGAATGAGCAAAAATTAACCCTGTAAGTAAGCAGAAGTGCTTTAAGAGTAAACTCGGAAATCCTCCTCCTTCCTTCCTCTGACAAAAACCCCCAAAAGATTCTGAAGTTAGGTTCAATCTTCCCTGAATATCCAGAATTACAAAGACTTGGGGTGCCTTCTTAATTAGAAATGGCACTGAGATAAGCTGGGAAAATATCAGACACATAGAAAACCCTAATGACCATTCCCTTGGAATTGAGAATAGACTGGATTCTCAGTGTCACTAACCTTCCTCAGGGTTTTAGAAACAATCCTGAGAGAAACTTCTCTACAGCTCAGAGAGAGGACTCCTCCCACTGGGAGGCAGTTGCTCTTCCTCACACTAAACAGAGAAAGACATGCAAATTGGGCTCCTCCCTCTGAGGATGAAAATGGGCAAAAACCTGTGTCTGCAGTTCTGGGAGAGGAGCTTTTCATCTGTGTGGCCTTGCTCTATTAAGGACTGACACTGTAGAGTCTGAACAATAGGTTTGGGACTGACTGGAATTTTCATTCTGACTATTTTACAAGGCAGTTTTGTCTTGTGACTAAAGAAACATTTTTTGAGGTGATGTATTTGTTGACTTTTTTCTTAAGTGACTCTTTATTTGCTGGTATCCATTGTGACGTTTAGAGTCTGGGGGTGATATGAGACACCCTGGAGGGTCTCTTAGCCTTTCCTGGAAAGCTTCTGAATTCACCTTAGCAGCTATCGCATGAACTGGGTCTGCCAGTCTGCAGGAAAGGTGCCAGAGTGGGTGGCAGTTATTTGGAATGATGGAAGAATCACATACTATGCAGACTCTGTGAAAGGCCGATTCACCATCTCCAGGGACAACAGCAAAAACATGCTGCACCTGCAAATGAATTCCTTAAAGCTGAGGACACAGCCATGTATTAATGTGCAAGAGACACAGTGAGAAAGAGAAGTAATGGACTAGACATAAACCTCCTCATTCAGACAGGCCATGTGGAAAATGAGTTAGAGAGGGAGCTCAACAACACCCAGCACAAGGAGACCAGTTACAATAACAGATGAAGAATTACACTGCAAAAGTTTTAAGGTCTTTGGTTTCTTCCAAATTCACAGTGAACATCTATCCATTTCTCTATCTATCTATCTATCTATCTATCTATCTATCTATCTATCTATCTATCTATCTAATTTTCTTTGCTTTCTTGAGAATCTTTCCTATTTCTGTTGCTTGCATGTAAAGAGGGAAGATGAGTGCTATTAATAGTTTACATGTGTTGTCCATAGTGACTAATTTCTCTGTACTTGTCAAACATCAGGAATTATTGAATATTTGCTATGTATTCCACAGCATTTTCATACACATGCATGTGGTAAACATACCTACCTTTACATACCTTTAATATATAAGAATATGAGTTTATACAGTTACATATCTATGTTATGTAGATGATCCTCCCCATGTGTATGTATGCAGATCTATATGTGTGTGTGTATATATACGTATATATACATATACACGCCATGTATATTCATACATATCAGAAGATCATGAAGATTTAGTTGAGGGAATCTGAAGCTTTTTTCAGTCAGACCTCACATAATATCAAAATAATATTCCTGTCTTTTTCTTTAATCATGGATTTTAGGTAGTCCAATAATTCTTAAATTATCTCCCCTCAATCTCTTTTCCAGGTCAGTTGCTTTTCTGATTAACTATTTCAAATTTTCTCCTATTTTTTTTTACTCTTTTGAATTTGTTGTATTTTTTCTTCATGTGTCATGGAGTCTCATGCACTTTTGAGAGTCCCTTGAATAGGAAAGAGGCCAAATCAGTCAATATTTAAAGATATTAGTTCAGGCTTTTCCCTATAAGGTCAAATAGAAAAGGTGATGCTTAAATACTTTGGCCACATGATGAGTAGATGGTATTCATTGGAAAAGATTTTGATCTTGGGAAAGACTGAGAGCAAACCAATAAGGGATGATACAGAATGAGGGGAATAGATATTGTCATGTAAACAATAAGCAACAACTTGGAGAGACTTTGAAAGATAGCAGAGAAGGATCTGGTGTGCTATGCCCGTGGAGCATGAAGAGTTAGACATGACTGAATAGCTGAACAATAGTTAAATCTGTGAGAATTTATGAGATGACCAAATAACATATTATGGACAAAGAAAAGAAGAGAGCATAGGGTTGAGTCTTGTGCAATTCGCGTGATGAGAGGACATGATCTGGATGATGATCCAGCAAAGGAGGGAGGAGAAGAGAACTCAGATAAGTCGGATGAGAACCAAGAGTGTGGTGTCCCATAAACCTAGAAAAAAGAAAGTAACAAGGAGAAAAGAGAGGTCATGTCAAAGCAACAAAGAGGTCAAAGAGAATGAGGATTGAGAAAAAAGTGACTTCATCACATGAGACAGGAGTAAAGGAGATAGTTGTTGATGGCATACTAGTGATATGAAATGGAATAGAGAGGAGAAGAGGAAGTTAGGAGCGAATGGCCTCTGTTTTTATTTATTTTGCTGTTGATTTTCTGGGCTAAAGAAACTAATGAAAAAAATATTAGTAATGCACATTAAATTTGAAACTTTTCTATGTGCATAATTTTTGGGGTCAGAAGGATGCTTGTTAAACATTTTCTAGCATATAATTGGTTCCAAATATTTTTAATTTTCAAGTTCTGTCTTCAGAACCTCAAGGTTTCAACATGAATCTGAGGAAGCTAGGTGCACAGTGGATAGAGTGCTTAGCTTGGAGTTAGGAAGACCCGAATTCAAATCTGGACTCAGTCACTTACTACCTGTTAACAGTCATTTAGCTTACTACCCTTGACAAGTCATTTAGCTTTCATTTACCTCAGTTTCCTCATCTGTATAATAGGGATACTAACAGCACCTACATTCCAGGGTTGTTGTGAGGATTAAATGAAATAGTTCTAAATCACTTAGCATAGTGCCTGGTACACAGTAAGTTTTATATAAATTTTAATTATTATTATCATTATTATTATTATTTGTATTTTTCCTCTGGTATGAAGTATCAACTCTGAAATCAAATGACTGAATAGGCATAAAAGTTTTGCACCTGCTGTTAACTCTAAAAATACTAAAGAGCTCACTCAGGTGATCACAACCGCAGTTGCATATATAGATGTTGTTTACATCATTAAAATGTGAGATGAGGTGCTTGGGGGCAGAAATGATTTCATTTTTGTCTCTGTAACTCCCCTACTTAAAAAAATTTCTGGCGTATAAGAGTTACTTAATGAATGTTTGATGATTGCCTTTGTTATTTTTTTTATTTTATCCTGGCACTGGCAAATATGGTTAACTACTTATTATTGTAGATATTTATTATGTCTCAGTAGGGAGAAGTGCTTGTAAAAAAAATGGAGAGAAACTGTCTATTCCCCATATTTTTCCATTCTCTGTGCTCTGTCTCTAACATTGAGCTGCAAAGTTAAAATTTAGAGTCTAGAGAGAAGTCACATCTCCTCTGATCCTTCAAATCAGCATCAAAACATCCAGTTTTCACCTCTACTCCCCAATCCTATAGTTACGGAGAGAAATGGAAGTGATGGTGGCAGTGTTAATTCTTTCAACGGAAGTGTGAAGAGCACTGGATTTTTGAGTCATTCCTGGAAAGGAAACCGTGATTACAAAGCTTCTGTATGGCTTCATACAGAGTAGCTGATATCAGACTAATATAATTTCTATTTTGACAGAATCAATGAACTAGTATAGAGGGAGTGCTGTGGATATTGGTTTTGTGTATATTAACAAAGTATCACATACTATTTTTGTGAGGAAGCTGGAAAGATATGAATTAGATGATAACACTATGGATTCAGAGCTGGTTGGTTGACCTGATTCAAAGAGCAGTTGCCAAGGGTTCAGTGTCAATGTGGCCAGAGATTCTAGTGAAGTGCCCAAAGAGTCTTTGTTTTACCCTGTATATTTAGCATATCCATGAATGACTGATAATACAAAACTGGCAGGAGTAGCTAACATAGTAGATGAGTAAGCATCTAAAACATCCTTAAGTTGATTTTTTCATCCTAACTTAGAGAAATATATTTTACTTATAGGGATCATGTTTCCCTTTCATGTAATTGTTTTTGCTCTCTCCTTCCAGACCGTTTTCTCTTTTTAGATACTTATATTCCCAACCACTTATTCTTTTTTTATTTTGGTGAGATTTACCACCTGGATTTAAGTTTTTCTGTGCTGCCAATTTTGTCTGTTATGCAGGAGATAAATCCAACATTTACCACTCATTTCTTTCTTGCACCATTAGGAAATATTTTGCTGTGACTCTATGCTGTCACTTCCCAAGAGATCTTGAGAATTCATAGAGCCTTCTGCTGCATCATGTATTGATTAATTTTCTTTTGTACTTCAATATTTATTCATTGTTTGAAATAGTTTAGGTGTCCTAGTGGCTATCTTTTCTTATGTTATTAATATATTCCTTACTGGGTTTATTTGTGAGTTTTCTTCTTATTGAGATCTTTGATAATTTCAATCTTCTTTTCATTATCTTTGTCTGTCTGTCTGTGTATCTATCTATCTATCTATCTATCTATCTATCTATCTATCTATCTATCTATCTATCTATCTATCTATCACCTTCTAACTCCTTCTGCTTTGATGGTAAATTCCCTTATATCTAGATATCAGAGCTCTGCTTCTTCCTGTACTAGAGCATTCACATTTCAGTGGCCTCAGGCTTTGCCCATGTGACTTCTGAAGGGAGAAAATGAATGGCATCAACTGGATGTCAGGACCTTTTGCTTTAGACCTGATGGAGTCCTATACATTTGGCTTCCTATTCAAGTTCCCTCTGTTCCTTAGTTTTCTAGTAGCACAGCATGCTGCCATATTATTCGAAAGAGAGAAAAAAATTAATTTTCGGTATCTCCACCACTGCTGCACAGTTTGGAGTGGGAAGAAATTAGTTCTGTTGTAAGCCTATGGGTCAGGTTGTGCCACTCCTCCAAGGATTTAGGAGCTGGTATGAGGGGAATTCTGGGGAGCATGTTAAGGATTAGGAATTATAAACCTTTTCTGCTGTTAGTTCATCAATTTGCTGCCTTGTTAGAGTGCTTAGCATTTTATGATGTGGATAGCTGAAATTGCTTTTACTTCTCATGCATTATTGTTATATTGAAAACATTTGAGAAGTTGTGAGGACTGGAGAAGATAGAGATTCCTTCATCTTGTTGGTCACATGACTAAGAATGTCTGATCAGATTTTGATGCAAATTTCTTTATATTCTTGTTGAGGAAATGTAAGGACTTTTTCCCTGATATCAGGAATAAATTTGTGATTTCCAATGTAGCATCCCTGTCTTAGCCTACTCCTCCTAGTCACTTTTATAAGTGAGATATTCATGAGGTACCCCAAGTAGTTTGTACATCCACACTCATGGGCCCAAACCAATTGACACAATTAGTTCAAAGTAAAGACAAAAGGTATAGTATGAACTTTCTAACTATAAACATGAGGCACACTTTCCCACAAACACACACAGGGTGAAGAATGGGTGCATGCATAGAACATGCTAGTTGAAAGATACATGTGAAGAATACACATGGTGAAGCCAGCTCAAGTCTCCTCCACTTTAAGACCTTGACTTCCTTCTTCTTATTTTGAAACTTCCACATTTCTCTTTGTGGAACAGTATCTTTGCTGGACTGGTCTTACAATTGTATATCCTGGCCAACTTTTTTCCTTAGCTCAACTTTGGCAGCAGAGCTGACTCTCCCTTTGTTTACAGCTGGCTAGATTGCTTTTTTATATCAATCCAAGGGATATGGCTAATCTAGACCTTGCCCATGTAGCATCAGTTGCCTTCATCATATGACCAAGGACTGTACTCTCAGGCTGATTAAAATTGTTCATGTCAACTAAGGGAGTAAAAATAAAATAAACATTTCTTTAAATTTCCTTACAAACAGTGAATGGGACACTCTCAAGTTTTGCAACCTTTGCTATCTGTGAATAGGACACATAGGGTGATCTGAAATGGGAAAAGTCTAAAATCTGAGACCCTTATACTAGCATGTGTGAAACAGTGATTTATGGACTCAGCACTTGAAGAGGACTATTCTGAACTTTTCTCTACTATAGCCATTGAACTCCATTCACAACTTAGAGTTGTATTATAAATTATACTTAATTTAGTAAGCAATGGAATAAGAAGGAATCACCTCAAATGTAATCAAAATAGCAGGTGAGAAAAAACAAAAAGACATGGCTGAGAACCCTCCTGCTTTGTGACAGAGATTCCATGCTATAATGGTGACCAAGAGAGGAATTAGTGGCTTTTTTCCCCCAGGGAATTGAATCCTTCAAAATAATGATGATCTCTAAAAGTTCTCTGGATCTAGCTCTCTAAAAGCATAAGGACTCTGAAATTACAAATC
Organism: Phascolarctos cinereus; assembly: GCF_003287225.1. NCBI lineage: Eukaryota > Metazoa > Chordata > Mammalia > Diprotodontia > Phascolarctidae > Phascolarctos > Phascolarctos cinereus. The sequence continues at coordinate 254,444,194 of NW_027555736.1, forward strand.
CCTCTTCTGGAAAAAAAAAGGGAAAGCAGAAGTGAGAATGAAAAAATGTGGCTGAGTATACAATTAAATTTAATGTAGGCGGCAGTGGAACTCCATATTCTGGGTAATGAGAATGGTACTTGAAATAGGAAGATCATCTCCTAACATATGAACCATACTGGCTCCCTAAATCAGATTAGGTCAATGTCACAGAGAATAAAAGTTTCTGTCTCTTATTAAGCAGGATATGTCCTCCTGCTGCCAAGGTGTTTCTTGGAGGAGACTTGCAATTTTCTTAATGAACACTGTTACTTTAGATGAGTGAAATAAAAATATAAGCTGCCTCTAGCAAAGTAATGGGGAATATAACTGGGATTGTGGATGAATAATTTAAATGAAATGTAATTTTAGGTAAAGAAAAAAAAGAAGACTCAGAAAACAGCATAGGTGCCAAGAATCCAGAGAAGAGACCCTGAGAAAAAAGTGATTCATAGAACGGATTCAATCTGTTGAGCACTGGAAATGTAAGATGGTTGAGAAGCTTTGACAATCAGAAATGAGACCAAGATTGAGAAATTTATTAGGAACACAAAAAGGCCCACTAGTACTACTACTAGTCTTAGACCCAACTGTTTAGAGTTATTGAGGTGAAGTGGTGTGATTGATACTGAGTCAAAACCATCCACTCTGGGAGCCTCAGAGTCACCAACATTCCCAGTGCTTTGGAAGCAGCTCTAAGAGAACTTTCTCTCTGAAGTTCAGGAAAGAGACTTCTCCCTGGGAGGAAGAAGATGTTCTTTTTCTCTTTGAATAGAGCAAGACATGCAAATTGGGTTCAACCCTACTGGGATGAAAAGCAGCCGCAAACCTGTACCTGTATCTCTGGGAGACAAGACCAAGCTCTGTGTGTCCTTCCACACAGAGGACTAACCTAGAAACTCACCATGAAATTTAAGCTGAACTGGAATTTCCTCTTGATTGTTTTCCAAGGTATTTTTATGGAGAGGGAGGGACAATGTGAAGTGGTGACTTAATGTGATTATTGACTTTAATACAATGTCTCTGTATTGCAGGTGTCCAGGTGGAGTCTGGAAGTGATGTGAGACAGCCTGGGGGTTCTATGCATCTCTCCTGCAACGTTTCTGGATTTACCTTCAGTAGCTACTGGATGAACTCGGTCTGCCAGGCTCCAGGGAAGGGGTTGCAAGAATTAGCACTGGTGGAAGTAGGACATGCTATGTAGACCCTGTGAAACGTTGATTCACCATCCCAGAGATGATGGCAACAGCATGTTATATCTACAGATGAATTCAGTTAATACTGAGGATACTGCTGTGTATTACTGTGCAACAGACACAGTGAGGAAAGGAATGTGAGACTATACAGAAACTTCCCCTGAGGTGCCATTGAGTCCAGAAAGGGGTTGAGCTCATGATGCACATAATACAAGATGCCTAGATCCAGCAACAGGTGTAGAGAGAATCTGAATCATTTCTATTTATGGCCTGTGTTGTTTTTTCTTCTATTCCAGCAGAAAGCAAGTTTTCCAGTAGCTAGCCATGAATCTTAATGCCTGACTCTGACTCCCATTGCTACCCCATATTTAATTGGTAGTTATGTCTTGTAAATTGTACTTTCATCACATATCTAGAATACTCTTCCTTCTCTCCTCAAAGTACCCCAACCACGGAGGTAGGCCCTTATCAGCTCAAACTGGACTATTATGCTAGTCTGCTGGTTGTTCTCCCAGCCTCAGTACTCTCTTCACTCTAGTCCATACTAAATTTAACTATCAAAATTATCTTCCTAACGCACAGATATCATGATTTCCCCCAAATTCCAGTGACTCTGTATTACCTCTGAGAGAAAATATAAAATGCTAATTGGCTTTTACAACCTTTCATAACACAGCCCCTTCCTCTCTTTCCTGTCTTATTCTACCTTGCTTCCTTCCTTGTGCTTGGCAATTCAGTGATGCTGACCTCCTCACTGTTCCTTTCACAAGAGATTTCATTTCTGAACTCCATGTGTTCTCACTGGTTGGAATTCTTCTCCTAGGGGCAGCTAGGTGGTGTAGTGGATACAGCACCAGACTTAGAGTCAGAAGGACCTGAGTTCAAGTCTGGTCTGGGATACTTGACATTTATTAGCTGTGTGACCCTGGGCAAGTCACTTCACTCTGACTTCTCCCCCCCCTCTTCCTATCCCCTCCCCAAAAAAGAAAAAAGGAATTCTTCTCTTCCTCATCCCTGCCTTTTCTCCCTTTTGGCTTTTTTCCAATCTCACCTGAAATTCTGCCCCCCTCTTCCTTCTCCAATCCTCATTCCAGTGTCTTTGTGCTGGATATATCCTGTATACATACACACACACACACACACACACACACATGCACACAAATACACACACATATATACTATATAAATTTTGAGCATAATTATTTTCATGTTGTCTCCCTGAATGAGACTAACCTCCTTAAAAACAGGGACTGTTTTTCGCTTTTGTATCCCCAGCTCTTGGCACCCTTCCTGGCACATGGTAAGTGCTTAATAAAAGCTTGTTGCTGATTTGACCTTCTTTCTTCATGAACGAGACTCTCCAACATTGCTGAGATGTGTTCTATCCATGATTTCCATGTTAGGTAGGTAATAAGTAATTTCCCTAACATTTTAACACATTAAGAAAAAAAATACTCATTACTATTAAATATTGTTGAAAGTTAAATTTAAGAAAAAGGCAAACTAAGGCACATTTCTCTAAGCAAGATAACATTGTATTATCAAGAATAATAATCTGAGAATAAGATGGTTCAACGGCTGCCTCATTCTCCAGTCAAAGATGCCAAGGAAAAGGACAGCTTCCCTTTTAAAGGTTTTTGGCAACTACAGAAGAAAAAACATAACAGGATAGGTGACATCATGTGCTTAAGGGCAACATAATTGGTTATATAGCTGAAGTTTGGATAACACCATATTGGATGGAAATTGGAGGGCTAGCAACAACCCTCCTTCTCTCCTTTTCGTGACTAAGAAGGGGTTATAGATTGAGTCCAGTTGTAAGGCCCAAGAAAATGGCCCAGAGTTACTTGGACAGCAAACCAGACATCAGTGAAGGATTGAAGGTGTTGTAAATATATTAGGGCCAACTCCCCTGTGGCAGACCATATATTCCCAGGTTACCAGAATTCCTTGAGGCAGGAATAGAAGAGTAGTTAGCAAGAGAACTGGATTTCTAAACTTAACCCATCACAGGTCAGCGGAATTCTGAACTAAGTTTAGAGACAGAGACTAAGAAGTCAGTTACTGGACAAAAGCAATAAGTTGTAGATAGGATCAATAAGAAAATGATAGAGGAGCTGATGAGATAGGATCTGAACTCCTAAAAGATAAAAAATTATGTCTTTGGGATCTGGATTCCAAAAAGGAAAATTCCTGGACTTTCCCACATGTTTAAATCTCTAGTTCTTCTGAGGCTTTAATCTTACCAACTGGCCTTTCATTATCTTCTATGCCCAATCTCCCAATTCTCTGTTACCCTTAACCTAGCCTAGCCCTCCATTGCCTTACCTCCCTATGGCACTTCCCACTACCTCCAGCCACTTCCCACCTTTAATCCTATTTGGACCCCCCTCCTCCAGGTACCCCAGACTATTTGGGCACTCCTAGATCCCTTCCACAGTCTTTCTATATATAAGATCCATCTGTCCTACTTAAGGGACTCAGATTCTTAACACCTGGCCCATTTATATTAGCAATACACATGCTTAGATTGCTTAAGAGTCTGTCCAATCTGGCAGATTCTTTAAATCTCACTCACCCCAATGTTCTAATATACCATGACATTGGCTGAAATTGAATTCATTTGAACAGGACCCTGGTGTTCTGATTTTGGGGTCCCAGCTCTCCACCTCTAAACCTCAGCAGATCCATTTTAATTTTCATTTTCTCAGTATTATACGCATACAGAAATCTCACATACATTATGTGCAACATATAAAAAGTTTGAGAGCTACAGTTTCTCAGTAATTAATCATTTTATTAATAATGCTAGCATGTTATTAATAAAAAGATGGCCATTTGGCCATCTCGCTTTGAAAAAAAACCCATCATGGAACCCATTCAATGCCCATCTAAAAATGTGTATTTCTGAGAGTTTGAATCAACTCTGATTGGTCAACAATGAAAGAATGAATATTATACTAAGACAGGGACCTATTCTACTGAAGATGTGGGGATGTGATTCTAATCACTTGGTTTTGGTCAAAGAGAATTATTTGGATTCATATCCTCGTGTGATAAAAGGGAGAACCCACATTTTCCCAGACTTGTCTGACTAAAACACAATGGGTTTCAATCCATCAATTCACCTAACTTTACTTTCGAACAGATCTGAGTTCTCCCTCTCAGTATTAGCCCTTCAAAGGCTGCCTGAATAACCCACAGGAAGTGACTTGTCAGTGAGGAAGTAGAAGGGCAAAATCTTGGCCCTATTTAAAGAAATAGTAATTAAATGTAAGTGAGAAATAATTATTTCTCTCAAATGCATAATCATGACTGTACACAGAGACTAAAGAGTGTCCCATTCATCACTTGTAAGGAAATGTCAATAAATGTTTCTATTTTTCTCCTTTGACTGATGTAAGAAATTTAATCAATCATTGTGAGGAGATTTTTGGACCTTCAATCGTGAATGTATCCGACATTACATAAGGAACTTCTAGTGATTGACTGACCAATATAGGCAAAAAAGTATGAAGGCAAATGGGTAAATGTTGATAGAATAACTTATTAAAATATATTTAAATTCTTTTTTGAAAGTAAGGAAGATCTAGATGTTCCTCTCAGGTGCCCCTTCATCGAGGTGCTTTGGGTTCCTGCACTCACCAGTGAGCAGTGACTGCCTCCCCAGCTCCATAACAGGAAAGTTTACAAAAGATTTTCAATGTAATCATCATGATCAACACCTTGGACAGCGAATATCCAGCTCATTCAACCTCAAGGAAAAGACAGAAACTCTACTTCTGGTCACTAAACAGTATTCATAATGTGTGTTTATGGAGGCAGATACTCTGTTACTGGCAAATGTTGATGAGTATTTTGAGAAAGAGAGAGAGAAGCTATTGGCAGCACCATAGTCACAGATTGGTCTGACTGTTTCAATTCTGGAGTCTTTGTTGATCTTCCACTGAAATATACTATCAGCTGTCACATATAGCTTCTGAAAAGGGAAGCTTTGGTGGTGGGGGTCAGGGTTTGATGAACATCTTCTTTAGCTGTTGGGCAAGAAGAAATATCAGAAAACACCTGGCATTTATTTATAACCTAAGCAGCATTATTATATACTTCTACCATCCAGCAATGAAGGTCCTTGGGGCAAAGGCAGAATTCATGCATCTCCTGAGATGAATCAAATTATGGAATTATACCCTAACCCCCAAATGAAAAGTTGCAGGAATGACGTTCATGACCCCATTATGACTCACAATTCCTCACTATTTGTTGGGATATCTTCAACACCAACATTTTACCTTTCTCTAGCAGTTTGGTGTTGGCAATGATACCTTCACAGAGAAAGCCCAGATGCAATCTCACATATGTCCATTGGGAACCTCAACCCTACCTCACAACCATTTTTATCCTTGGGTGACACAAGGAGTGGTGGGAGCAAGGCCAGGCTGATTCCATGGGAGCAAATTCCTTCAACAATATCAAGGAGAAACTGGACATTTAACTCCACTAAGAACACCACAATTTTCTCTGTGCAAACATTGGTAACACAGGACTGGTTCTAGATAATTTAGCATCTAAAAAGTGTTTATATGGTTCATTGGCTAGTGGCTTTGACTAAAGCTTCTCATTTGTAGGTTTATAGTACTAAAGTTGAAAATCGGACAGAAGTCAAGAAGTAAAAAGCTCATTTTCTGGTCAATTAATTGCTGAGTGACTCCTCACATGATCATTCAGAGAAAATTTAAGAAATTTTTTATTTAATGTGAATCACAAATAAATTTGATGAGTGGGAATGAAGTTATTAAACTATGGACCTCGGCTCCTGAAACCTGAAGAACAGGGCTTTGCTCAATTCTCTTCATAAAAATAAATGGGAAATGCACTAATATTTGCCTTCCTAATTTTCTGTAGTAGATAGATATTTTAGGATTGACAGACACTGCCCTAGTGTTCCCAATTCTTCTTTTATTGAATAGCAAAGTAATACTGTCAAATTGAGTCACAACTGTAATAATTGTTACCAGAAATGATGGTACCCTTTTAATCTCTCTTATAAAAAAAGATTTTTTTAAAAACCAGTTTTCTGTATGTACTATGGTAGCATGCAGTTGTATGCATTTTGGGGATGAGTGAGTTTTCTGAATGTTTCCTTACGGTAGCACTATGCATAACAATGAACACTGAGTAGTGAAAATAAAAAGTTAGACAGCAAATATGTTTTTAAAATTCTTGGGACATGTATGCATGGTTTGTGGAATTGTGAACTGATCTGATCATTTTGGAGAGCAATCTTGAATTATGCTCAATGAGTTATTCAACTGCCTATACCCTTTGACCCAGCAATACCACTACTAGGCCTCTTACAATGATGATTAGGGAAAAAGGAAAATAACCTAGATGTTCTAAAATGTTTATAGCAGCTATTTTTGTGGTGGCAAAGAACTGGTAATTGTGGGAATGTCAGTCATTTGGGGAAATGGCTGAACCAGTCATGCTGTGTGATTGTGATGGAATACTATTGTACTATAAGAAATATTGAGCAGGATACTCTTAGAAATGCACAGAAAGAATTACATGAACTGATCGGTTGAACAGAGCAGACATGCATCATACAGTAGCAAATGATTTTAGTAAACCTGTATTTGATAAATGTGAATTTTTAAGGTTTTGGGATAGGAATTTCTTATTGGTCAAAATTGTTGGGAAAGGTGAAGAACAGTCTGAGAGAAACTGGGCAAATTTAATAAGACCAATATCATACCATTTACCAAGATTGGATGGTTGTTGTTCTTCCTTTTGAAAGAGGACCAAAATGATGTCACTATGTTAGAGTCAAGTTACAGTGCATCTGACTGTGGTTGATCAGACCAATACAAGCTCAGAATACTCTACCACGAGTTGGGCATAAAGTTTCCACATGAGAGCATTGGGGTTGGATTTTCTAAATTTGCACATCTTGCATTTTTTTGAGCTTCTTCAATTTAGTTTTCATCCTTGGACACAGCACCTTCTCTGATGAGAACATGCCACTGTCCTGTGCCAGTGTCACATAATCAATTCCAAAATTTTAATTTTTTTATTATTTTCAGGCAGTTTGGATAAAGTGAGTTACCCTGGGTCACACAGCTAGTAAATGTCATGTTTGGTCTGAGGCCTGATTTGAACTCAGGTCCTCCTGACTCCAGGGCCAGTGCTCTATCCCTTGTGCTACCTAGCTGCCCCATTTCCAAAATTCTTTAGAGAGATGTTCATCCTTTTTTCTGACCCCGATGTGAGCACTTGCCCTGTGTGAGTTCCCCATATGACAGTCTTTTTGGCAAGCATACGTTTGGTGTTTGAACAATGTGGCCAGTCCATTGAAGCTGTGCTCTCTGCAGTAGAGTTTGAATGCCTCACAGCTTACCTCAAAAAGTACCTGAGTGTGTGGTATCTTATCTTACCAGGTGATCTTCAGAATCTTCCTAAGATTTCAAATGGAAGCAATTCATTTATCTGACATGGTGCTGGTATATTGTCTAGGTTTCACAGGCATACGACAATGAGGTCAGCACAATAGCTCTGTAGACCTTCTGCTTGGTAGTAAGTCTAATATCTTCAAAGGCTCCCAAATACTGAAGTAGCTCTGGCAATGCATACATCAACCTCATTATCAATATGTACATCCCTGGAAAGCATACTGCCAAGGGAAGTGAACTTATCCACCTCATGCAAAACTCCATTTGCTGTGACCAATGGTTCCATGTATGGATGGCATGGGGGTGATTGCTGGAACATTTGTGTTTTGTTGGTTTTGTTAGACCAAAATGAGTAAGCATACTATCATGAAACTGACATACTGATGGTGATCTCTTGGGATCTATATTTTGACATAAGTTCAAAATTTATGTGTGACCTAGACAGATAGGTTGATATTATATCAAAATTAGAAGAATATGGCCCATTTTACCTATCAGATTTATGGGGTGGAGGGCAACAGATGAACAAACAAGAAGTAGAGAGTATTATGTGGTGTCAAATGAATACCACTTATATTAAATTAAAAAGTTTTGTACAAATAAAACCAATGTGGCCAAGATCAGAAGGAAAACAAAATTGGGGGGAAATTTTTAAAGATGCTTTCTCAGATAAATGTTTCATATATACTATGTAAAACCTTTGTCCAATTTATAAGAATGTGAATCATCTCCCAATAGGTAAATTGTTAAAGGATATGAACAGGTAGTTTTTCAACGAAGAAATCAAAACTATAGTCATATGGAAAATTCTTTAAATCACCACTGGTTAGAGAAATGCAAATTAGAGCAGCTTTAAGAAATCACCTTAGACCTATCAGATTGGATAAAATGATAGAAAGGGAAAGTAACAAATTTTGGAGGGGATGTTGAAAAATTGGAACACATTCACTGTTGGTGGAACTGTGAGCTGATTCAACCACTTTGTAGAGCAACCTGGAATTATGCCCGAAGAGTTACAAAAGTGTTTATAACCTTTGTCCCAGGAATACTACTATTAGATCTGTTTCCCAAGCTGATTTAAGGTAAAAAGGAAAAGAATCTATGTGTTCTAAAAAAATTATAGCAGCTCTCATGGAAATGGAAATTGAGTGGATGCTCATCAGTTGGGGGAATGGCCAAACAAGCTGTGATATATGATTATAATAGAATACTACTGTGCCATAAAAAATGATACGCTGATAGATTTTAGATAAAACATAGAAAGGCTAACATAATGAAGAAAAAATGAAGAGTGAAATAAGCAGAACCAGAAGAATATTGTACACAGCCACAGCAAAATATTCTAACAACAACTTTGAATGACTAAGCCATTAGGAGTTTATACATATTCAAATGAACTACAAAGAACCTATGAAGGAATATGCTATCCCTACCCACAGAAAGAACTGATAAATAGAAGAGTGTTTAGTATGGTTTTACATCCATATACATAAATACGTGTACATATATACACACACATATATAAATAGACACACAGACATATTTGTGTGTAATGGTAGCCATCTATAAGGTGAGATGGGAAGGGAGGGAGAAAAAAGTGCACAGCAGAGAAAAAAAATAAAATTTATGAGGAAATACAGAAAATCGGGGTAGCTATGAAAATGATATGTAGTATTACATAGGTTTTTTTTTAAGTAACCAGTGATATGGAAATTCATTATTTTATACTGAATCCTCTTTTTCATTGTGCTGTGTACATAAAGCTCTTTTTTGTTTTTGTTTTTTTTTTTGTATTTAAGTTTAAAATGAATAAAAATTTAAAAAAATTAAAAAATAAATTGCAAACGCGTGCAAAAAAGAAAACGTTGAAGAACAGCAGATAGGATTTTGAGTATTCTCTAATTATAGAAGAAGTAGGAGGGATACTGAATGAAATGCGTCTTAACATGATTTACATTTCTCGAGAAAGTTTAACTGTACCACTTTAAGACAGCGGGATGCTTAAGAATCGTTGTACACTGAAAAGCATAACAATAAATCTTTGTCACCTTGACTTAAAGAATGCTTGAGTCTGGGAATTCATTCCAGATGACCCATCTAGTACTCCAGTCTTTGAGGGGTCACAGTCTCTCATACCTCAGCATTTATGGCACCCAGTGTGGGCCTTGTCTGAAGTCTCAGTCCTTCTCCGAGTTGATGTAAGCCTCCCCCCTCCTCTCAACCTATAGTTGGGTTGCCCTTGAAGCACCTAGGAAGGCTTGCTGGGGATGGGTCGAGTTTGCAACAGGCTTTAGCAGATTTCCCTCTTGAGAAGGGATGCCTTGTTGGGAACCTTTGTGGGTTCTTTTGTCCCTCACCAGGACGCTGGTGGAGGCAAGTAGACTACAGGAGGAGCCAGTGCTTTTTTTTTTTTTTTTTGCTCATAGGCAAAGAGGATGGGCCAATCTTCCTCTTCATCTCCTGATTTGCCCTTAGGTTATCTTTTATGGAACTGGAGAAAGCTCAGTCTCCAGTACCTCAAGGAAAGTTTTTCCTGGACTCCATAAGATCTGGAGAACAACGAAAAAATATTGTCTAATTTGCGTAGGGGACTTCTGACCAGTGTCTCTGAGCTTTTGGATTCTCCCTGTCATTATTATGTATCTGTTCTGTGTTTGTGTCTGTGTGTAATTTTACACCCTATGCAGTCAGGTAGCAAGAACAACATTCCAAGGGCTGCAGCTTGACTCTGGAATGCCCCTTTCTTTCTCTCCCCCTTTTCCTCCCTGGTAACAGCAGCGCAGAGGAGCAGGTGGATGGCAGAGAGAAGAATACTTTATTATTTAGATTAAATAATTGGTAAAAGGCAAGTTGAGAAGGATTCTCGAAGTGCCAGGTCATAATTAGAAAGAAGTTAGATACCTGCAGTTTGAAAGGAACTTTAAATCAAAGTGCATCAGAAGGATAAGTAGGTAGAAGGAAGGGAAGAAAATATAAGCATGTAGGAATGAGAGAAGTATGGGAAAGAAAAGCATAAGTATTTGTATGAACAGTGTGAACAGAGGGTTTGAGAGTAAAAGGTTTTGAAACTTTTGGAGAATTGTTAGGGAAAAAATTCTTTCTCCCTCTCTTTACATTCCAACTTTGGCCAACCTGTTGAATGTAGAAGAGAGAAAGATAAGGAGGAAAGAAGGGTGAATCTTTTCCCCTCAGATCAAAGAGAGGCAGATTGAGTAGCACTTAATCTTTTCTGCCTCACATAAAAGAGACAAGTTTTTGTGTACAGGAACACAACCAAAAGGTAATTTAATTCATTCTGGTAATATTTGAAATGAAATGTGATGCTCTTAATTGAATGCTTAAGTCAGAATTTATTATACTGTTTGGGACTAAGGTAAACTGGGGTCCAAGTACAAGCACCTAAACATAAGCACCCAAGCACTGCATCAGTGAGGATTGGAAAGGAAAGAGATTTCTCCATTTTGTTTGTCACATAACTAAGAATATATGATCAGATTTTGGTACAAATTTCTTTATATTATTATTGAAGAAAATCCAAAAAAATTTTCCTCAGAGGGTGTGATTTCTAATGTAGCATTCCCCTCTTGGTCTACTCCTCTACATCATATTTATAAGTTGGAAGATCAAGAGGTCAATGACCCCAGGTATTTGTGAGTCCACACTCAAGGACTGAAACCACTTGGCCAACTAGTTGAAAGAAAAAGAAACAAGTATAGCATGAACCTTTCCACTATAAATATGAGGCACACTGTTCCACAAATATACACAGAGTCAATGGGAAGAGTGGGCCCATGCATAGTATGCTAGTTAAAAGATACATATAAGAAACAAAGGTGGCCAAGCCAGTGCAAGTCTCTGCCACTTCAAGACCCTGACTTCCTTTCTCTTATTGTGAAATTTGATAGTGCTCTTTAAAAATATTTTCAAATTTATGTTATTTTTAATTTATGCAATAAAAGAAACATTTCCATAATATATGAAAAAATGACTGGCTATGAAACTGAAAATCTATTATGCACACCATGCTATTCTCTTTAAGTAAGTTTAAATGAAATTTTAAAAAGTTATCATATAAATATTTTTTCTTTCCCCCAGCTCTAGAGATGGGTATTAGAAACAAATATGTATATTTGTAAAATTATTTATAACCTATTTTTCAGTTCTTTCTCTTTATGCAGATAGTGTCTTCTTTTACATGCCTTTTGTAGTTTAATCTGGGTATTTGTAATTCTTAAAATGCTACTTTTTCTGAGAACAGTATCTTTCCTGGCCAGTTTTCACTGTTGAATTTCCTGGGGCTACTTTTCTCCTTAGCTCAATTTCTGACAGCTGAGCTGATTCTTACTGTATTTAAATTAGGGCTTGCTAGATTGTTTGTTTTTTTATATCAAGTCAAGGGGCTTGGCTAATCTAGACTTTGCTTCCATGGCATCAGTTGCCTTCATCATATAAGCAAGCACCCTAAATACTCTGAGGTTGATCATAAGTGTTCATGTTAACTAAGGGAGTTAAAAATATTAAGCTTTATTTAAATTTGCTTTACAAAGAGTGAATGAGACACTCCCCAGTTTTGCAACCTTTACTATTTGTGAATAGGACACATAGGGTGATCTTTTTATGTCAGAAATGGAAAAAGTTTAAAAATCTAAGACCCTTATACTAGCACATCTGAAATGCTGACTTACGGACTCAAGTTGAACAGTACTGATCTATGCTTTTCTCTTCTATAATCATTGAACTCTGTTCACAGGTCTGTTTTATTATAAATTACCCTTAATTTGTTAAATAACAGAGTAAGAAGGAGCCACCTAAAATGTAATAACAGTAACAGGGGAAAGAAACCAAATAAACATGGCTCAGACTCCATGCTTTATGATGAAGACTCCATAGATATAATGGTGATTAAGAGAGGGATTGTTGGCTTTTTATTGTTTTTCCCCCCCCCACTGAGTTGAGTACTTGAGAAAAAAAAAGATGATCTTGGAAATTTTCTAGATATAGAACTCTAAAAGTATAAGGGCCCTGAAATTATAAATATTCCTTCTTTAAAAAAAAAGAATGTGGAAGTGAGAATGGAAACATGTTTCTGTGTATACAGTTAAACATTCAGCAGGTGGCAGCAGAGCTATATCTTCTGGGTGATGAGAATGGTACTTGAACTTTGAGGATCATCTCACAGAAATCTTAGCCATACTTGCTCCATAAATCAGAATATTAGGTCAATGTCACAGAGGATAAGAGTTTCTCTCTCCCATTAAATAGGCTATGACTCTCTGAGGAACAAGGTGTTTGTTGGAGGAGACTTGCAAATCTCTTATTGTGAATTGTGACTTTCATAACTAAATTTCTTCACCTAAAATATTTGAAAAAAGGTATATGAGCTATTCGTATGAAGGCAATGAGTGAGTATAATTGAAACTATGGGTAAATAATTTAGGTGAAACATTATGCTAGGAAAAAGGGGATGAAAAGTTGAGTTAGGAAGCAGTAGAGTGCCAAGGACCAGCAAAAGAGACCCTGAGAATAAACTGATTCACAAAAGAGATTCAGTATGTTGGTCATTGGAAATGGAAGATGTTTGAGGAGGTTTGACATTCAGAAATGGGCCTAAGATCAATTAGAAATTATTTGGAGGCAGAAAAGCCTACTGCACGCCATCCAACTGTTTAGAGTTACCTAAGTAATGTGGGGTCATCGAAATTGAGTCAGAACCATCAGTTCTGAGAGTCTCAGTGTCAACAACATTCCCCAGTACTTTGGAACTAGTTCTAAGAGAACTATCTGAAGTTCAGGAAAGGAACTTCTCCCTGGGAGGAAGAAGGTGTTCTTCTTTTTGAATAGAGCAAGACATGCAAATTGGGTCCCACCCTACTGGGATGAAAAGCAGCCCCAAACCTGTACCTGTACCTCCTGTGGGAGACAAAGTCAAGTGCTCTGTGCCCTTCCCTGCAGAGGACTAACGTGGAAACTCACCATGAAATTTAGGCTGAACTGGATTTTCCTTCTGACCATTTTCCAAGGTAGTTTTATGGAGAGGAAGGGACAATGTGAAGTGGTAACTTCATGTGAGAGTATTGACTTTAATGTAATGTCTCTGTATTGCAGGTGTCCAGTGTGATGTGGAGCTGGTGGAGTCTGGGGGAGATGTGATACAGCCTGGGGGATCTCTGAGTCTCTCCTGCAAAGCTTCTGGATTTACTTTCAGCAATTACTACATGCGCTGGGTCCGCCAGGCTTCAGGGAAGGGACTGGAATGGGTTGCAAGCATTAGTGGTAGTAGTGGTAGTACATACTATGCAGACTCTGTGAAAGGCCGATTCACCATCTCCAGAGATAATGGCAACAGCATGTTATATCTACAAATGACTTCCCTTGAGACTGAGGACACAGCTGTGTATTACTGTGCAAGAGACACAGTGAGGAAAAGGAATGTGAGACCTGATAAAAAACTTCCCCTGCCAGGAGGTGAAGTGTCAGTGAGGCAAGAAGTGGACTGAGGTCATGATGCACAAAGTAAAAGATGCCTATATCCAGGAACAGGTGTAGAGTGAAGTTCTATTTATGGCTTGTGGTGTTTTTTCTTCTCTCCCAGGAGAAAGCAACTTTTGCAGTACCTAGCTATCATTCTTAATGCCTCACTTTCAGTCCCACCTCAACTCCATAATTAATTAGTAGTTATGTATTATCCATTCTACTTGTATCATAATTCTACTGTACTCTACCTTCTCTCCTCAAGGTGCTAAAACCACCCTGAGATAGGCCTTTACCAACTGATATCTGGAGTATTATGCTAGCTTAATGGTTGTTCTCCCAGCCTTACTACTCTCTTCACTCCATTTCACACGAAACTCAGCTATTAATATCACCTTCCAAAAACATAGATCTGACAGTTTTCCTCAAGTTCTGGTGAATCCAGAATAAAACATAAGTTCTGATTTGGCTTTTAAAGCCTTTTATAGCATGGCTCCTTCCTGTGTTATTCTACTTTAGTGCTTTCCACATGCTCATCAATCCAATGACACTGATCTCCCTGCTTTTCCTTTCACAACATATTACATCTCTCTATTGTGTATTTTCGCTGGCTGGAATTGTTCTCCTCCTCATCCCTTCCTCCTGGCCCCCTTGACCTCCTTAAATCTTACCTAAAATACTCCCCACCTTCTCCTTTCCCCATCCTCTTTAATTCCACCTTTACGCTGCATATATACATATACATACACACACACACAGATGTAGATAAATAGTGCATTATTATTTCAATGTTATCTCTTTAAATAAGAGTGACCTCCTTAAAAAGACGTACAATTTTTTTGCCTTTCTTCATATCCCCAGTACTTAATGCTGTGCTTGGCACATAGTTTAGAATGCTCAATAAGCAAATACTTGTTGCTGATTTGACGTTCTGTTCCTTTTTGAATTTAGCTCTCCCATGTTGCTGAGCTTTCTTGTATTTCTGATTTCCATGTTATGTACATAATGAGTAAATACTTCTCTCCCAATTTCTGATTGAGGAAGCACCCTAAGTCTGTCTTATCCTTGATTTTGAATTGAATTTGCTCATGGGTACCTAGTAAGTAAATATTCCATACATTATGTAGAACATAGTTAAAATTTGCAAGTAGGTCCTTTCCCCTTTTTTCATTCTCATTAGGATATAGACCTAGCAGTGGTGTTGTTGGATCAAAGGATATCCTTATGTTGTGGCCAAGAAATGGAAATTGAGGGGATATGTATGAAGTGGGGAATGGCTAAATAAGCTGTGATACGTGATTGTGACAGAATATTATTGAGCTGTAAGAAATAACAAGCAAGATGATTTCAGGAAAACCTGAAACACTCACTTGAACTGATACAAAGTAAAGTGAGCAGAACCAGAAGAAAGTTGTACACAATAACAGCTACATTTTTTGATGACCAGCTATGATGGACTTTGCTTTGTCAGCAACACAATGATCCAAAATGTTTCAAAGGATTCAAGATGAATCATGGTATCCAACTCAAGAGAAACAACTATGGAGTCTGAATGCAGATCAAATCATACAATTTTAACTTTTTTTTTCTTTGTCCTTGTTTTTCCCTTGTGTTCTGATTCTTCTTTCCTAATATGACTAATATGAAAATATATTTAAATTGATTGTATATGTTACAAAGGAGGGAGGGAGAAAAATTCAGAATTCATAATATTGTAAAATAAATGTTGAAAACAATCTTTACATGCAATTGGAAAACATAAAATACTATTAAGTGCAAAAATAATAACATTAAATTTTAAAGCTCATCAATGTTTGTCAGTACCAGAAGATCTGCATCCATGAACAGACATTTTGAACACTGAGTGGGTGGTCAGAAATGGAGTTTGGTAAAGAAGACACAAAGCATAGTTTTTTTTCATTAAGTTTCCATGAGCTGAATCCTCACTTTCCAAGATGTCAAAAAATATCAGTAATAGAAAAAAGCCTAATAAGCACTTTCTTGGTATTGAGAATAATTGGAGTGATGGGAAAGGACAGAACCTGTCTTTTGCATCATCAATGTTGCATATTCTTAGTGTCATAAAATGTTCTCCAGGGTTGTAGAACCAGTTCTACAGGATCCTTGTCTTTGCAGATCAGGGAGAGGACTAACCCCAAGACGGTGGCAGCTGTTCTTCCTTTTATTGAAGGGATGTGGGAGATATTTTTACTTACCTAGATTTATTTCTTGCCACTGGACCCAGATGGCTCTGGAGAAGAAAGTGAGTCTGGTGACTTTGCACAGTCCTCCAACACTTTAATCCAATTCACTTGCAAATCATGACATCGCCTTCCTGATGCCATGGTCCTCTTTGAGAATGAAGGACACACAAAAAGAGTGAAGGGAGGAGGACATGCAAAGTTCTTTTTCCCTTCGTATGTAAACCAGTCCAAATCCTCTAGCTCTAGGAGAGGAACTTCAGTGTTGTGTGACTTCTCTTTTATCCTGATGACTGACCCTGTAGAGACTCCACACTGGGATTTGAGGTGGATTGGATGTTTTAAAAAAATATATTTCACATTCAATTCACAGAGCAAACAAGCATTTCCATAACACAGCACAAGAAAAACATGATTGCATATACAACTGCAAATCTACCATGTACAACATGCTATTCCCTCCAAATATAAAATAACATTATCCTGTAACTCATGTAGAATTATCATGTAAATATAATCATGCAAAAAAATATCTTCCCTGAGGATCATCTTGTAGTCATCCTTGTTTTCTGAGAATAATTACTTTCTGTATCATCACTCTCCTTTCCCCCTTTGCCTAGAGCAATGTATTCCAAAGCTTATTTCTCTTTCTTTAAAATTTGTGTTGTCCTCTGATGCTCACATGCTTGCTACAAGCCATGAGGTAATAATAGCATTAAATGCCTGGTCCAGTTCTGGAGCTGAAAAAGACTGCTGGTGGCACCTAGTCTAATCCCTCACAAAGAGAAAACTGAAGGTAAGGGAACTTAACAGATTCTTTGTAGATCACAGTGTCAAAGTGTCAAAGGTAGAATTTGAAACCAAGTCATCTGACTCCAGACAACGAGGTCAGTTGGTTGAGATTATGGCATAATAATAAGATAAACTTATGGTTAACCCAAAAGAGTATTGGTCTAAATTTATTTAATTTGCTCAAAGGAAGTTGAGAGGGAGGTTATGTTAAACTGCAAAGAGTACATAATAGAATCTCTCTAAATGCTGAGGAAGAAGCAATGGCGGGGTCAGTTTGTAGGAGAGGGCTGGTGTGAAATGAAGCAGACTCCTTTTATTGATAAATAGTAGAATAACCCCCTTAAATTATTGGAACAAATTAAACCACAGCAATTTAGACCATCATGAATTCACTGGGCTAAAAATAAACTAATTAGTGGTGTTAAGGGGAGTAGAGTTAATGTAAGTAGAGGTCTTGCATATCTTTCCTTCCTATGATTTAATTTTGCTCTACATATACCAGCGGCCCATTCAGGCCAGAGGAAATCTCTGGAAAGTGAGACCCATTGGGCTGCCTGAAGGCAGGAAATGGAAAAAAAAAGTGGTGGGATCATCTAAGACAGAATACTGATTTTTCCTGTTACAGTTAAACCAAACTACAGACTATTGACTACCATAATATGTGGACAACTATTTGCTACCTTTCTTGTCTATGCCCAAAACAAAATAGCTAAGGAAGGATTAATTGTATCAATATTAGTCATTGCACAATGTGGCTGTTATTGTGCAAAACATTCTCTTGGTTCTGCTCATTTCACTCAGCATCAGACCATACAAGTCTTTCCAGGTTTTGCTGAATTCAGTGTGTTCATCATTTCTTATAGCACAAAAGTATTCCATTACATTCATATACCACAACTTGCTCAGCCATTCCTCAATTAATGGGTATCCTCTCAATTTCCAATTCTTTGCCACCAGAAAAAGAGCTACCATGAATATTTTTGTACATGTGGGTCCTTCTCCATTTGTATCATATCTTTGGGATACAGCCCAAGAAGTGCTATTGCTGGGTCAGAGGGTATGCACATTTTTATAGCCCTTTGGGCATAGTTTCTAATTGTTCTCCAAAATGATTGAATCATTTCACCACTCCACCAACAATGCATTAGTGTTCCACTTTTCCCACATCTTCTCCAACAGTTATCACTTTCCTGCTTTGTCATGGTAGCCGATCTGATAGGTGTGAAATGGTACCTTAGAGTTGTTGGTAATATATAGAAATGCCAATGATTTATGTGGGTTTATTTTATAGCCTGTCACTTTGCTAAAGTTGTTTATTATTTGAAGAAGTTTTTTACTTGATTCTCTAAGTTTATCATCATGTCATCTGCAAAGAGTCATAGCTTTCTTTCTACTCTGCCTATTCTAATACCTTCAGTTTCTTTTTCTTCTCTTATTGCTAAAGCCAACATTTCCAGTATGATACTGAACAACAGTGGTGATAATGGATTCCTTGTTTCACCCCTGATACTATTGGAAATACTTCTAGTTTGTCCACATTACATATTATGCTAGCTGAAGGTTTTAGATAGATGCTATGTATTCTTTTAAGGAAGACTCCATTTATGCTTATGCTTTCTAGTGTTTTTAATAGGAATGGGTGTTGTATTTTGCCAAAAGCTTTTTGTGCATCTATTGAGATGATCATGTGGTTTCTGTTGGTTTTGGTGTTGATATTCTGAATTATGCTGATAGTTTTCCTAATATTGTACCAGTTCTACATTCCTTGTATAAATCCTACCTGGTCATAGTGTATTATTCTTGTGATAAGTTGCTGCAATCTATTTGCTAGTATTTTGTTTAAAATGTTTACATCTAGTACACAGTCAATTTTTGTGTATGTGCCATGTACCACTGAAAAAAAATGTATATTCCTTTTTTTCTCCATTCAGTTTTCTCCAGAGTTCTAGTATATCTAACTCTTCTAGTGTTCTATTCACCTCCTTAACTTCTTTCTTGTTCATTTTGTGGTTAGAATTATCTAGTTCAGAGAGGGTGAGGTCTTTAGTCCTACTAAAGTTCCAGCCTTGCTGATTCCAGCCTAACACCAGGTAAGCTGTCAGAACCCTGCAGACTCCACTGCCAACAGGAGGAAATTCCAAAGCAGGCAAACACCAACACCTGGACCTCTGAGTGCCTCAGTGACCGTGGGGGAACCAGTGGAAACCAGCTCAGAAAGTTACCAGGTGCCTTGGCATTCTACAGAAAAGGAGGTCCCAGTGCCTCAGGAGATCTAACAGAGGCAGCACTGCAAGGGGCCCCAGGCAGATAAACACCTTGCAGCACCCATCTAAAAGGAGCTGAAGAAAGCTAAAGAAAAGGAAAAGCAGGCAACCTAGAATTACCTGAAAGTTCCAGCATTTAGAGACATAAAACTGCCCCATGGGAGTGTGCCCTTGTGTCTTTTAATAATTTCCATTGATATTCTTGAGCTTTTGCTTTTCCAAATAAATTTTGTTATTATTTTATCAAATCTATAATGTATCATTTTGGTCATTTGATTGCATTAAAAGGGTGTAGTAATTTTGACATGTTGTCATTTTTATTATATTAACAGGGCCTTTCAAAGAGCATTTAATATTCTTCCATCCATTTACATTGTTATTTATTTCTTTAAGGGACATTTTGTAAGTTGAACGTATATGGGTCTTTTGTGTAGTTTGCTTCCCAGATATTTTATGCATTTTGTACTTATTTGGATTGGAATTTCTTTTTCCATTATTGCATATTAGTTTTTGTTTTTATTTTACTATTAGGCAGTTTTAAAGTTTCTGTTTTGTTTTAAGGAAAAGAGTTTTAGTTCAATCAATTATCTTAGTGAAAAGAAACTTTGCACTATGTTGTGTTAACTGAAAAGGAAGTCCAATTTTGCTTAGGTTCATTATTTACTTATGTTTATTATTTAATTTGGGATAAACACATATGTAGGGCACGTCCCAAAGTATAGATGTGTTTTATAGACCACTTATCTCCAATTCTACTTAGGAGGGAATTAGAATTGATTGCAACTGAAGTGGAAAATTAATTGGATTAATTATTTTCTTTACTGAATTCTTCTGCGGCCTCTTCCATTTAGCCAATTCTATTTTGTAAGAATATATTTTGTTCAGCAAATTCAGTACATTTTTTACCATTTGGCCAATTCTTTTAAAAATTCTTGTTTTTATTGAATAAACACACACACACACATGCATACATGCATGTATATTTACATTTGGTTGACTGGCTTTTTAAGGAGTTCTCTTCAGTTGATTTTTGTGTCTCTTTTGTTCATTCAGGTTTTTCATTTTTTTTCTTTTCCAGGATTTCCCCCCATCTAAAAAACACCAGATACTGAGTGAAGTAAGATTGAAGGACCTTCTGTTGTTTTGGGAAGTCAGGCTTAGAAGTGCTGACCAGACATGATTCTCTGGATAGAGTAAAAGCAATGATTAGAGAAAAACATGTCTTAAATGCTTATGTCAAAAAGATAGAGAAAGAATAGACTAATTAATTTGTTATGCAATTAAAAAAAGTAGAAAAAGAACAACACAAAAATCTCCAATTGAAAACTGAATTAGAAAACCTAAAAAGTCACAGTGAGATTAATAGAATTGAGAGTAAAAAGCATGCAATTAATAAATGAAACTAGGAGTTGATTTCATAAAAAAAACACAAAGTAGATAAAGAGTTAGTTAATTTGATTTTAAAAAAGGAAAGCAAATCACTGGTGATGAGGGTTGAGAGGTTGGGACCCTGCAAAAAAACCAAAGTGCAAAATGGTTCGTCTGGAATGAATTCACAAACTCAAGCAATCTTAAGCCAACTTGCCAAAAGTTTATTCTTGTGCTTTTCAGCGGGCAAGGATTGTTAAGGAACCTGTAATCTGAAAACAGTATAGGTAAAGTTTATATAGTATAAAATATGACAAGACATGTGTAAAATATGCTAAGTAGGTGATTCAGGGAGTGATTAGGGAGTGGTTAAGGAGTGGTCAGTTCTTAAAGAAACATGCACTTCTATCTACTGCACAGGGTTTTACTTAGAGTTCACTGGGAAAAGCCCACAAGGTGGGCCACATGGAGGTGTGGTTTTAGGCCTGCTACCTCACTAAGTCAACTAGAGTTCAGGGGTAACTAAGAGTTGTCCAGTCTGCCACCAATCAATGTCTTGTTTGACAAGATAGATGTAAGGAGTATACATATGTCTTAGGTCTAGAATACAGTGAATGAGGAGCCCAGGATGTAGATAATGAGGTAGGGTGGTAAGAGATAGTCCAGTGGGTAAAAATGTCTGTATGACCCAGTGCAAAGCCAGTTCAAACTAATAAATCCATCAGGTGCTGTTTGGTACTGCACCAGGGAGAGAGATAAAGGTCTTGCTGGAGTCCACTCATGAATAATTGCTAGGCACAGGGTCCTTGGGCTGGGGAGAAACTGTCAGGGACAGTGTTTCTGAGGCTAGGGAGAAATTAGGGTCCAAGTACAAGCACCAAACACAAGCACCCAAGCACCCCAACAACTAGTATCAAAAGTGAAAAAGTGATTATCCAACTAAGGAAGATGAACTTAATTATAAGGAGCTATTTTGCCCAATTATATGCCAATAAATTTAACAATTTAAGTGAAATGGAAGGATTTTTACAAAGATAAAAATTGCCTCAATTTGCAGAAAAACAAATAGAATATCTAAACAGGCCTATTTTTCAAAAAGAAATTGAACAGGTCATAAATTAGCTTCCTAAGAGAAAAGCCTCAGGACCAGATGGATTTACAAGTGAATTCTATCAAACCTTTCAAGATCAATTAATTCCAATACTAAATCAATTATGTAGAGTAATGCATAAAGAAGAGTTGTTATCAAATTCCTTTTATTGAGCAAAGATGATACTGATACCTAAAGCAAGAAGGGTAAAAATAGAAAAAGTAAACTATAGATCAATTTCATTAATGAATATGGATGCAAAATCCTAAATAAAATATCAGCTAAAAGGTTACAATAATATATTACAAAGACTATACATTATGATCAAGTTTGATTTATACCAGGATTTCAAGGATTTTTTTTAACATGAGGAACACTATTAATATAATTGGGTATGTCAATAATAAAATAAGAAAATGATGATTGTATGAATAGATGCAGAAAAGTCTTTGATAAAGTTTAACACTAAGTTTTATTAAAAACAGTTGAAAGTATGGGTATAAATTAATTTTTCCTTAAATTGACAAATAGCATTTACCTAAGACTATCACTAAGCATTATTTGTAAGAGGGATAAAGTAGAACCCTTCCTAGTAAGATCAATCTTGAAACAAGACTGCCCAATGTCATCAGTATTATTGAGGAGTGTATTGGAAATCCTAGCAAAAGCAATAAGCGAAGAAAAAGAAATTGAAGGAATCAGAATAGGTAATAAGGTAATAAAGTTATCTGTTTTTGCAGAAGATATGCTGAGGTAGTTGGACAGTCCCAAACACTCAACTAAAAAGTTAGTTGAAACAAGAAATAATATTAGGAAATTAGCAGGATATAAAGTAAATCCATAGAAATCATCAGGACTCCTACATGTAACAAATAAAACCTGTCTGAAGAGATAGTATAACTAACCCATGTGAAATAACTCTGGATGGTATAAAATACCGGAGAGTACAGCTGTCAAACCAGACTCATGAGCTATATAAACAAAATCATAGAAACTTTTTATACAAATAAAATCTGATTGAAATAATTGGAAAAATATTAATTATTCATATGAAGATACGGCCAATATAGTAAAAGGATAATTTGACCTGAACTAATTTATATATTCAATGCCATTCAAATTATACTGCCAAAAATATCCTTTCTGAATTAAAAAAAGAATAAGTTCATTTGCAAAAAGAAACAGTCAAGAATATCAAAGGAAATAATGGAAAAAATGTTAAGGAAGGATATTTGGCTGTGCCAGATCTTAAACTATAGTATAAGGCAGTAATTGTCAAAACTATCTGGTAGTGAGTAAGAATTTCACATCAGATCCATAGAGAAGAATAAGCATCTATATTACAGCAGAAAATAAGCACAATACCTTTGTATTTGACAAGTACGAAGTCTTAAGATTTGGGGATAAAATTTTGGTAAAATTTTTGAGGAAACTGGAAAGCAGAATGGCAAAAACTGGGCATAGATGATATCTTATACCATTTACCAAAATAAGGTCAAAATGGATATATCACCTAAATATAAAAAGTGAGTTTAAGAGAAAATTAGAAGAACATGGAAACAATTACTTATCAGACTTAGTGATATTAAATATTGATATTAAACTTATTGACTTATGAATAAATGAGATAGAGAGGAAAGTTAGGTGTAAAATCAATCACTTCATTTTACATTAAATTAAAAACATTAATTTTTACATTACATTAAATTAATTTAACATAAAGAAAACTATTCACTTCAAATGCATTAAATTAAAAAGTATTTTTACAAATAAAACAATTGTAGCCAAGATCAGAAGGAAAACAGAAAACTGGGAAATGTGTTTGATAGACAATTTATAAGATAAAGGCCTCATATTCAAAATATATAAAGAACTTTGTCCAATATATAAGAACATGAGTCATTTCTTAATTGTTAAATGGTGAAAGGATGTGAAGAGAAAATTTTGTGAAGAAGAAATCAAAACAATTTATAATCATATGAAAAAAATGGTCTAATCATCATTGATTAGAGAAATGTAAATCAAAACTACCTTGAGACATTTTACACATACCAAACTGGATAAAATGGTAGAAGGGGAAAGCAACAAACGTTGGAGGGGATATAGAAAAATTGGGACACTAATTCATTCTTTGTGGAATTGTGAACTGATTCAACAATTTGGGGAGCAATCTGGATTTATGCCCAAAGCGTTTTTAAACTACCTATTTCCTTTGGCGAGCAATACACTGTTTGGTCTATTTCTGAAGATAATTAAGGAAAAGGAAAAGAATCTATGCATCTCAAATGTTTATAGTAGCTGTCTTTGTGGTGGCAAAGAACTGGAAATTGCAAGGATACACATCAATTGGGGAATTGCTGAACAAGTTGTGGTATATGATTGTGATGGAATACTATTCTGCGATAAGAAATGATAAGCCTGATGGTTTTAGAAAAAAGATGGAAAGACTTGCATAAAATAATGAAGAGTGAAATGAGCAGAAGCAAGAGAATGTAGTATACAGTAACACCAATATTGTTTTAAGAACGACTTTGAGTAAATAAGTTATTTTGTCTATTATAAATACCTAAAATCACTCTAAAGGACATATGTAGAAATATTCCATCTTCATCTAGAGAAAGAATTGATGTATAGAATGATTTTATTTATGTATACTTTTTTTGTATCTAAAGATAGCTACCTCTAGGGTGGAAAAGGAAGAAGAAAAGGAAAAGAAAATATCAAAAGAAATCTATATGATAAAAAACAACCAGAGGGCTAAATAAAATTAGAAAAAATACAGTGGTCATCTCTTGAAAGAAAACCCCATTAAAACTTCCACGAATATTATAGCCAAAATCCAGAGCTTCCAGGTAAAGGGAAAAAAATTGTACAAATAACAAGAAAGGATTCAAGTACTGAGGAGTCCAAGTCAGGATCACAAATACTTTAATAGCCACCACTATAAAGAAGTAGAAAGCTTGGAATAAAGTATTCCTAAAAGTTTACATCCAAGAACACCTTACCTATCAAAATGAAATAAAACCCTAAATGAAAAAAAAATACAGATCTTTAATTAAACAGAGGACTTTAAAGAATTCCTGATAGAAAGAACAGAGTCATGAAGAAACACTGAAAGTGAGATACAGGAGTTGAGAAACAAAAATCAAACATGAATGAAAAATCTTGTTTCTCTGAAACCACCTCCTAGAGACAGCCAGTGGTAAATGGATAAAGCTTTGGGCCTGGAAGAAGGAAAACCTGAATTCAAAACTGTCTGCAGACATCAGCTTTGTAAGTCTGGGGTAAATCAGTTAATTTTTTTTTACCTTGGTTTCTTTAAGTATAAAGTGGGGTTAATAACAGCACCTTTATCATAAGATTGTTGTTAGGATAAAAAGAGACATTTGTAAAAATCAGTTAACACAATTCTGGGAATATAATAGGCACTGTATGAATGCCTACTACCTTCTCCCCTCTCCCTGTCTTCCCTTCTCCTTTTATCATAAACATACCAAGGACAAACTCCTTACATTTAAATATGGGAGGTTGTGTCCCTATGGAGGAAGTCTAACTAGACAGAAGGTGAGAGTGGTTCTGTTATGTCTTCATGATCCTGAGAGCAGAATGGAAAGGGGAAGAAGAATATTCACACAAGGGAGAAAGGGAAAGAAAGGTTAGAGAAAATTGTGTCACATCATTAGGCTGCACAAGTAAGTATGTATATAAACAAAACCACCTGACCCTTGTCCCTTATTTTCATCTGAAGTGTCTAAATAAAGGAAGAAAACTAAGACACACACATAGAGTTGAGTACAAAATGTTAGATGATGTGAGTGAAAAGGTTAGAAAACAGATTACAGAGGGTTAAGAAGTGCCTTAAAGGAAGGTATCAGGTATATACTTTTCCTAGAAGTTAGTGAAAGGGAAAACATTTGTAAAGATAGCTTGAAGATAATAGAGGGTGAGAGAGCCTTTCCAGGCTTGAGAGGTCAAGACATAGTTTGTAAGAACAGAAATTTAACTATATTCTCTAAGCTGCTTTATATTGTTTTGTTTCCTAAAAGATATGTAGCAATGAGGGGGGAATTCAAATGTAGGAAGAAAAACAAAACAGAAAGAGAGAAAAGAAAAGCCAGGTCTTGCTTTACAGTATAGGAAATTTGACAGTCTCCAAGGCTGATTGGAGGATAACTTGTGTAAAAATACAAACCAGAATTCTAATGGTCCCTGATGAGAATTACTTTGTCCTCAATAAGTAAAGTACGAGTGTAAAATGGACAGAAGACAGAAAAATGTTGTCTCAGCTGATGTCACTGTGTACAGTAGGTGGCAGCAGACTTGGGTACTCTGGGATGGAGGTCTCTGCAATCTGAGGCTCAGGCTATGTATGCCTTTCCCCACATTCTATAGAAGATATACATATTCCACAGGGGATATGGTGACACTGTGTCATCACACACAATGAGTCCTGAGAAACAAAACATGGGACTTTTTGGAGCATCCTGGAGACTCAGGGGCTTTCTCTTGCCTGACCATTTTGTGCCTCAATTCCTCCAGCTCAGAGGGATGTGAGCTTGTATGTGGGGGTAAGTTTTTTTATCCCCAGCTGTCCAGGGGAGAAAAATGAATGCACTATGCACTTTTAAGTTTAATTACATTATTAACATTCTTCCCCAACCTTTTTTTTTGTCTAAAAATGTAAAAAATCAATTAAAGTCAAGCTGATTTTGGGTGTCTGCTGCTAAGTATAAGTGCTCACATTGAAAACTTCACAATGACCTCTCTCATGCCAACATGTCCTGCATACAAGGGATGGTGAATGGTTTGGGATACATAGTCCTGTGGAATCCAACCACAAATGAATGAATAAAAAGTAGCTTATAAGCAAGCAGAAGTGGCAGGAGTAGGCTCAGAAATCCCACAAAAAGAATCCTAAGGCAGATCCAATATCTACTGAAGATAAAAAATGACAAAAGCTTAGAGTACTGTTCTAATTAGAAATAGCATTGAGATAAGCTGGGGAAAGAACAGCAACATAGAAAAGCCTAATGAGCAATTTCTTGGTATTGAAGGTAGATTGGAGTGATGGAGAAGGATAGACACTGAGTCCTTACCAATAATATTTGGATTCTCAGTGTCACTAACCTTCCCCAGGATTTCAGAACTAATTTTGGGGGAAACTTCTCTGCAGCTCAGGGAGGGGACTCACCACAGTGGGAGGCAGTTACTCTTCCTCACACTAAACAGAGGAAGACATGCAAATTGGGCTTCTCCCTCTAGGGATGAAAACCAGCAAAAACCTGTGTCTGCAGCTCTGGGAGATGAGCATTTCTTCTGTGTGGCCTTTCTCTACTAAGGATTGACCTTGTGCGGCCTGAACAATGAGTTTTGGACTGAACGGAATTTTCATTCTGACTCTTTTTCAAGGTGGTTTTGTATATTGTTTGTTTTTTGACCAAGGGTACACTCTTTGAAGGGGTGTATTTATGTGACTATTGTTTTAAATGACTCTGATTGCAGGTGTCCATTGTGATGTTCAGCTGGTAGAGTCTGGGGTGATGTGAGACAGCCTGGAGGATCTCTTTGCCTTTCCAGCAAACCTTCTGGATTCACCTTCAGCGTCTGTTAGATTAGCTGAGTCTGCCAGGCTCCATGGAAGGGGCTGGAGTGGCTGGCATATATTTATAGTAATGTAGGAAAAACATTCAATGCAGACTCTGTGAAAGGAAGATTCACCATCTCCCCAGACTACAGCAAGGACGTGCTGCATCTGCAAATGAATTCCCTTAAAGCTGAGGACACAGCCAGAAACTACTGTGCAAGAGACACAGTGAGAAAAAGGAGTATGAGACCAGACATAAAACTCTTTATTCAGACAGGTCACATGGAGAATGACTTAGAGAGGGAAGTCAACAACACAGAGCACAAAGAGACCCACTTAGAATAACACCTGAAGCATGAGGCTGAAAAATTTGAAGAATCAGGCTGACAAAGTTTTCAAGGTCTGTGGTTTCTTCCTAAGTCACAGTGAACATCTATCCCTTTCTGTCTGTCGGTCTTTCTGTCTATCTATCTAATCTCCTTTGTGAGATTAGACCTAACTGTCCATAGGGACTGAGGAACATGAGGATTTGAATGTCCCTCACACAAGGAGAGGAAAACAAATAGAGTCATGAAGGGGGTAGACAATTCAGATGCACTTGGAGTGGATTTGGACCTGGTATGGCTTCCCATTTTTCTTGTCCTACAGATGGAGCCATCACCTTCACTCTTGAGTGTTAAAGACAGATAGGGATAGCGTCCAGCTTTTTGGCTTGTTGGAGTGGTCAGCATCACATAGGTTCCAGGCCAGAGGCAGTGTACTTCTTGACCAGGACTGAGTCTCCCAGGCTGAAAGCATGTGCAGGGTCAGAAGTAGGGAAGGGTAGGGCCTCTCAGACAGATTTCAGGAGAATCCTCTGTGTTTCCTGGAGCACCTGCAGGAACTTAATTAGGGAAAAATTAGTGACATCTGCCCAGAGTTCTTCCCTTATCAAGGGAAGAATTGCCTGGGGTCTGCTGAACAGGTTTTCAAAGGGTGTGAGCACTAGTCTGTTGGGGGTACACTGGCTATGGAGCAAAGCCAGTGGAAGGAGAGTAACCCTATTTTCCTGAGTTTCTAGGACCAATTTAGTGAGGAATTCCTTGAGCGTTCAGTTAGGTCTTTCTACCTGCCCTGAGCTCTTGGATGGTAGGCACAATTCAATTTCCATTCCACTCCCAAGGCTTTTGTTATTCCCTGAGATATCTTTGCAATAAAGGCTGTGCCACTGTTAGAACCTAGGCTAATCGGGAGACAGAAGCATGGGATGAGGTCGTTCAGGATCTTTTTTACTACTACATGGCTGTTTCATATTTACAATGAAAGCCTCCATCACCCTGAAAAAGTATCCACAAAAACAAAAGATACTGTGGCCTGCTGCTGGGGGCTTCACTTCTGTGAAATCAACTTTCCAATATTCTCTTGGCTGCAACCCTTGTAGCATGATCCCCATGGGGGTAATTTTTCCCTGTTTTGTGTTAACTTGTGCACATGTCTGACACCGTGCAGTTGCACTGGTCAGGAGATTGTGCAAGTGTGGGATAAAATACCTGTCTCTTAGTAGTAGGTGCATTTTATGTGCCCCTAGGTGGGTAATCTGATGTAACAGTGTGACTCATTCTCTTCCCAGTGATTCTGGGACAAAGACTCATCCTTCAGGGAGGCCCACAATCCAAGGTATCTTACTGCCCCCTTTTTGCTTTGTGAATATCATCCCAGGATGAGTAGGAGGGTGGGAGTGCCTCGACAACAGGACATAAGGGCGTAACACAAGAGTCAGGTAGAACTTCCAAGGCTGCCTGCCTCACAGCTGCATTGGCCAAAGCGATTTCCCACAGCCTCTAGAGAGTCCCCAGATTGATGACCAGGACAATGAATGATGGACAGTTTAGGGGGTAGCCAGACAGCTTCTAATAAGGCCAGAATTTCCTCCTTGTTCTTAATAGTTTTTCCCACCGAGGTGAGGAGACTGCCGTAATGATATAAGGCTTCATAAACATGGACTGTGGTGAAGGCATAACGGCTACCAGTATAAATATTTGCTGATTTCCCAGTAGCTAGTGATAAGGCTTGAGTCAGTGCAATGAGTGCAGCTTTTTGGGGAGAAGTGCCATGGGGCAGAGGGGCAGACCACAGAACTGAAAGAGAAGGGGAAGAAACTACAGCTGCCCCAGCCCATGGGAAACCTGAATCAATGAAGCTACTCCCATCTGTGAAAAGGGTCATTTGGGGTCCAAGTACAAGCACCCAAACATAAGCACCCAAGCACCTCATCATTCCCCCCTTAAACAGGTGGGACTAAAATCTTTTGGGGTTAGGGACGATGGTCTCAGCTTCTGAAACTGCTTCCTGCTGGGTTTGGGCATAGAGCTGTTCCTGCCTCCTGGGGTCCCTTTGGTCAAGGAGTCAGTTCTCTAGCCAGTGTCTAGAAATTGGTCGATGCCAGGTCCAAGAGTGGTTGGTTGTGGTCTCAAACAGATGTTTGTACCCAGTCTGAGAAGTCATCTGGAAATGGAAGGCACTGAGCCTAGAGGGGACAAATCTGGCAAGGAGATTAAGCAGACAATGGCCAAAAAGAAGTAAAAGGAATATAATCAGGAGTGGGACAAGAAGAGTAGTTAACATAGAAAGAAGCCAGGATGTCCAAGAAGAGGATGTACTGGTGTACTAAGGGTTGTTATTGATGTCTCATATCCAGGTGACTTTCTCTATTCCTATTGAGCTCCACCTACTGAGAGTTGTTAATATACGCACAGCAGGAGGTGTTGGCCAGGGCACAGACACCTCCTCTAAGCAAGTAGATAATCCAAAGCTATCTGATCATCCAGGACCACATTTGCCAGGGAATACAGAGGTTGCTGAATATCCCAGAGGCTATAAGCTGTGTCATTTGCCAATTGATGAATGGTCCCTGTCACATCTGAAAGAATGAACTCATGTTGTAAATGTCCATACCAAGGCATGAGATACTCTGCCCACTTTTAAGGTACCAGAGAATATTGTCCCAGAACCCACACTTCACTCTTGTTAGAATGGAGGTACTGGGTGTAGTAATATTGAAAATGGTCAGAGGTGGTGCCAAAAATCCAAGGGACAACACACCAAAATCCTTATAAGGTGTTAAACACCAGGTGGCCAGAACAAGAGTCCTGGGGTCCTGCCAAGTAGTGGCATTTTGCTTTACTTCTTCCCCAGAATCCCCACCGCCTGGCCCACCCATCCCATAAAGGAAGGAATATCCCTTAGGGGTACAGATGGGACCTGTTTATAAAAGATACTGAGCATGGATGCCCCCATGGATCAGTATGATTACATGCCAATATTACAGGTCAAAGAGAAACTTTCAAAAGATCAATAAGAGTGTTACAGCTAGAAGGGGGCAGTAACATTGTGTGTCAACTAGGAAGAGAAGGTAAAATGAGAAATACCTACTAGGAGAGTGGCAGGAGGAATTTGGTCATAGGTGCAAGTAGGGAGTGTTCCCTCAGAACAGGTGATACAGCTGGCAGAGGTAAAGTTCTGAGGACACATCACTCTAGGCATCATTACAGGTGGTGCAAGTCAAGAGACCAGCAGAGACATTTACAATCACTTCCCTGGAAAGGGTCTTTACCTATATAGTGGCCATAGAACTTGTCTCCCAAGGATGTTGAGATGGAAAAATTTTCCTATAAAAGAGTGGCCAGTAGAAAAGGGGTGGCAAAGACCTCTGAGGTGGTTACATTGGAGAGGGGGGTTCTTGTAAAGAACTGCCTTCAACCAAAGAGGTTCCGAACTTTAACCTCACAACTGAATAGATACACAATCTTGTTCTGCAAGCTTGTTTATCCTTCTCTAATTATACTTCAGAAATTGAATCTTTTACATATGATAAATTCAAAAACTAATTTTATACTTAGGCCATGGGATAACTACAAATTCAGATCAAAACAGCCAGATCTCACATACTTATATTGTGCTGATGTCTTTTAGTGACCACTTGCTCTGATCAAAGAAATCTACCATAAAAGGAAAAGGGAGGGACATGTGATATCAACATATGAAAGGATAGAATATCCATAGCTCTGTTTGAATTCAGATAACAGTCACAGTTCTCCAATCATGGAGTATTAATTCCACATCATAGCGACACTCAGGAATAGTCAGGTGAGCAACATTCCTTCTGGTAGAGTCTGGTGGTGATATGAGACAGCCTGGGGGATCTTTTAGCCTTTCCTGCAAAGCTTCTGAATTCACCTTAGCAGCTATAGCATGAACTGGGTCCGCGAGTCTCCAGGAAAGGGGCCACAGTGGGTGGCAGTTATTTGGAATGATGGAAGAACCACATAGTATGCAGAGTCTGTGAAAGGCCGATTCACCATCTCCAGGGACAACAGCGACAACATGCTGCTCCTGCAAATGAATTTCCTTAAAGCCGAGGACACAGCCAGGTAGACAAAAAGAAGTATGAGACCAGACATAAACCTCCTCATTCAGACAGGCCATGTGGAGAATGAGTTAGAGAGGGAGCTCAACAACACCCAACACAAGGAGACCAGTTACAATAACAGATGAAGAATTATACTGAAAATGTTTTAAGGTCTTTGGTTTCTTCCCAATTCACAGTGAACCTCTATCCCTTCCTATCTATCTATCTGTCTGTCTATCTATCTATCTATCTATCTATCTCTATCTATCTATCTATCTATCTATCTATCCATCTATCAATCTATCTAATTTCCTTTGTTTTCTTGAGAATATTTCCTATTTCTGTTGCTTGCATGTACAGAGGTAAAATATATCCTTTTAATGGTTTACATGGTTTTTCCAAGTTGACTAATTTTTCTGTAGTTGTCAAACATGAGGCAGATCAGGAATTATTGAACATTTGCTATGTATCCCATATCATTTTCATACACATGCATGTGGTAAACATACCTATCTGTATGTACCTTTAATATATATATGTATATCTGTTTATACATTTACATATCTATGTTATGTAGATGATCCTCCCCATGTGTATGTATGCAGATCTATATGTGTGTGTGTGTGTGTGTGTGATATATCCCATGTATATTCATACACACATCAGAAGATCATGAAGCTTTAATTGGAGGGAATCTGAAGCTTCTTTTCAATCAGACCTCACATAATATCAAAATTATATTCCTGTCTTTTTCTTTAATCATGGATTTCAGGTAGTCCAATAATTCTTAAATTATCTCCCCTCAATCTCTTTTCTAGATCAGTTGCTTTTCTGATTAACTATTTCACATTTTCTCCTATTTTTTTTACTCTTTTGATTTTGTTGCATTTTTTCTTTATGTTTCATGGAGTCTCAGGCACTTTTGAGAATCCCTTGAATAGGAAAGAGGCCAAATCAATCAATATTCAAAGATATTAGTTCAAGCTTTTCCCTATAAGGTCAAATACAAAAGGTGATGCTTAAATACTTTGGCCACATGATGAGTACATGGTATTCATTGGGAAAGATTTTGATCATGGGAAAGACTGAGAGCAAATGGAATAGGGGATGACAGAGAATGAGACGAATAGATATTGTTGCGTAAACAATAAATAACAACTTGGGGACACTTTGAAAGATAGGAGAGAAGGATCTGGTGTGCTATGCTCATGGAGCATGAACAGTTATACATGACTGAATAGCTAAAGAATAGTTAAATCAGTGAGAATTTATGAGATGACCAATTAACATATTATGGACGAAGAAAAGAAGAGAGCATAGGACAGAATCCCATGCAATTCCCATGATGAGAAGACATGATCTGCATGATGATCCAGCATAGAACTCAGATAAGTAGGATGAGAACCAAGAGTATGGTATCCCATAAACCTAGAAAGAAGAAAGTAACAAGGATAAAAGAGAGGTCATGTCAAAGCAACAGAGAGGTCAAAGCGAATGAGGACTGAGAAAAAAGTGACCTTATCAGATGAGACAGGAGTGAAGGACATAATTGTTGATGGCATATTAGTGATATGAAATGAAAGAGAGAGGAAAAGGGGGTTAGCAGAGAATGGCCTCAGTTTTTATTATTTTGCTGTTGATTTTCTGGATTAAAAAAGTAATGCAAAAAAATATTAGTAATGCACATTAAATTTAAAACTTTTCTATGTGCATAATTTTTTTTGGGGGGCAGAAGGATGCATGTTAAACATTTTCTAGCATATAATTCATTGTAAATGTCCTTAATTTTCTAATTTTGTCTTCAGAACCTCAAGGTTTCAACATGAATCTGAGGAAGCTAGGTGCACAGTGGACAGAGTGCTCAGCCTGGAGTTAGGAAGACCTGAATTCAAATGTTGGCTCAGTCACTTACTACCTGTTAACAGTCATTTAGCTTACTATCCTTGACAAGTCATTTAGCTTTCATTTGCCTCAGTTTCCTGATCTGTATAATAGGGATAATAACAGCACCTACCTTCCAGGTTTGTTGTGAGGATTAAATCAAATAATTGTAAATCACTTAGCATAGTGCCTGGTACAGAGTAAGTTGTATATAAATGCAAATTATTATTATTATTATCTGTATTTTTACTCTGGTATGAAGTATCAACTCTGAAAACAAATGACTAAAGAGTTATAAGAGTTTTGCAGCTGCTGTTAACTCTAAAAATACTAAAGAGCTCACTCAGGTGATCACAATCAGAGTTATCTCTCAAAAATAAGATGAAGTAAAACCAAAACCAGTGGTCATAAGCAAAAAGCTTTCTATATTCCACTGGCAGATGGAAACTAGCTGAGCTGAGCTTTCCTCTAGGAAGAGACACAAGGCAGTGATGCTAAACCTTGAGAAATATAGTTGTTTCTAGACAAAGAATCAAACAATGCAGTGCAGCAACAGTAGAGAGGCAACGTTGCCTAGTGACAAAAAGTCCATTAATAGCAGGGCTTAATGCCTGGGTGTTGGTGCTTGCCTGAACTTAGGAATCATCAGTTCTGTGATTTAGTTGCAGCAGAGTTCATGCAGAGGGTGAGCACAAAGGACTGTTGTTATGCCAGTCTCAAGACAGAGCTTTCTTGTTGGTCCTTAGCTCTGGAAAACAGGGTGTCTCCTAATAGTGAAAAATGAGAAGAAAAAAAAAGAAGGGTGTTTTTGGCATGGGGATGCTGACAGAAGGAGGAAAACCAACAATTCTGGTTCCTTTGAGTCTTTTGGAGTGTGCCAGTGAGAGTGACACAGTACATACCATAACGTCTGATTTGTTGGTGTTTTTCTTTTTTGATTTCCTTTTATAACACAAGGATATGTTTACTGTTAAGAATTTTCTTATGTTATTTTTCTTTTTAAATGTAAAAGAATTCATGATCTTTATTAGAGAATGTATACATGCATTTACACTAGTATATATCCTATAGTATATAGGGGAGAATCAGCATTTTTCCACACTTCTCTAGGCCACATAATGAGCAGGAATAGACCGATTTAGATTACACCTTAATGTCCATTTGAAGGAGGACTGAACTTTGAAAGAAAAGGGGATAGGGAAGCTCTGAGTTTCCAAGATAATGATTACGAAGAGAAATCATTTGTCACATTCCCCCATCTGATTCTAATGACAGGTGTAGCCTTCTCAATGCATCACTAACTGATATCATCAACACTTCATCAAGGGGTTTTGGGACTTATAACAAT